>NW_006440645.1:8319072-8329433 GCF_000325575.1 Pteropus alecto | reverse complement strand
TCAGCAGGCTGTGCTCTCTGCTTCCTCCGCCTTTGTCACCTGGCAGAGCCTGTGATTAACCTGGCTAACGCACCAGAAAAGGTCCAAGGTTTAAATATAGGTACCTCCATCCCTGGCGACGCTGCTGCAGGGGGTATAACTGGAGTATCCGTGTACCCAGAGGACCAGGAATTTGGCACATGATGAAACAGATCCAAGTGATGCACACGACCGAGGCGTGCGAGATGGAGACTTGTTACAGAACGCCGACTGCCTAATGCATACACAGAGCACGGCACCCACGGGATTCTGAGAGACCATCACCGGGACAGGCTGTCAAGCTTCCATTTCTCCTCTCTTGTTTTGCATATTGACCCTGAACTGGGTGGCATGTTCACTCTCTACGCCTCACCACATAGAATCAGGCTGGGCCAGCCTTGGCTGGTATCTGCTGCTAACTGACGAGCTGCTGCCGCTGACAGCTGTGGCGGAACCGCATGCCTGTGTTTATAAAGGCCGAGCTGGTAGGCGAGGCTGCCGAGGGTGCCACGCCGCTGACGGGCAGCGGATTTCAGGGGAGCGGGGAGAATCTCATTAGCAAGGTCTCCCCTGTTCTTTCCGTCTCACTGCCAGAGAGCCAATGAGCCTGCTAAGTGCACACGCTGGCACAGCGCTCGTGGTTTGCTGCCTGTACTTGGAATGCTGGCCTAAGCTGCTCACCGGCCATTCCCAATTCACTAACCAAAACGATTCTTGAATTCAGAGCATTCATCATTGTCTTAGGTTGAATTCCCCAAAAGCAGATCGTGAGAAAAAGATGCTTTATGAAAGTGATTTATTAGGAACTGTTCCCAGAAAAAAAAATGCCCCCCTAAAGTGTCCAGCTTCTAACACCCAGGACTCGTCCTATATAGCAATGGGAAGTTAAGGTTGTTAAGTGCTGCTGAGTCAGCTCTGACTCCTGGCGACCGTAGGAATGAGTGATGTCCACAATGTCCCGTCCCCACAGCCCTGCTCAGCTAACTGTGGACTCGGGCCTATGGCTTCTTTCATGGTGTCAATTCATCTCATACTTGGTCTTTCCCTTTTCTGCTGCCTTCTGCTTTGCCCAGCATGTGTCTTTTCCAAAGAACCCTGCCTTTCCATGATGTGCCCAAATAGGCCAGCTTACATTTTGTCATTTTTGCATCCAGCGATATTTCAGATAGAATTACGGTTATTAATCAGCTGATCATAAAATAGGGAGATCATCCTGGATTATATGGGAGGGCCTGATTCAGTCACAAGAGTCCTTGAATGTGAAAAGGGACGTCAGAAGGGCAGGTCAGGGACACGGCAGCATGAGAGGGGTCTGGTGCCCCGCGCTGGCTCTTCGATGTTGGGGACTGTGTACAAGGACCAGAGAACGGCCTCTGGGAGCTAAGGGTGGGACCCAGCTGACAGCTAGCAAGGAAACAGAACCTCTTTCTGCAAGGGAAAGCATTCTCCCATAGAGTCCACAGAAAGAAACGCAGTTCTGCCAACCAGCTGAATAGACCAAGACGAGACTTCTGCAGAACTATAAAATGAAAATTTTTTGCTATTTTAAATCAGTAAAATTGTGATGATTCGTTACCACACCAATAGGAAACTAATACAGAGGTCAAGTGAAGATATGATATTAAGCAAAGTACCACAGAGGGTAACTAGCCAAATTCCCTGGAAGAAATTTGGTGGCAGTCAAACCTCAACTTTGATATCATGGACCAGAGAGCTGGGTATCACAGCATGACATCCACTGAGCATTGCTTAAGGGCTAAGAGTATGGAATGGCAGTAGAAAACCTAATTTTTCAGAAATTTCCTATCCTCTACACAGGGAAATACACACTCCTTCGACTAAAGACAGCCTTTCCACAAAGAGGTACAGGTGCTGGGTACAGGGAAAGAAAGCGATAAAGAGCCAGTGTGCAGGGTACGTGCGAAGGCGTCTGAGGAGATGCGGGCAGAGTGCTGATACTGGCCACTGCAACAGTGCATCATAATGAATACGCGCTCTCCAAACATCTGTCCTCTAAAGGAAACCACTGAATAGCTCAGCAGACACGATACGAGTTTCGAAAGCAACAAAGCATGGCCAAATTCCAGCTTTTATTTGTGACCTTGGGTAAATTACCTGCTCTCTGTAAGTCTTAGTTTCTCTGGGTGGAAATAAGAATTATTAATGGGCAACTCTCTTGCCAAGTCTCCATAAACATTCAATAAGTGACTGATTGGGAAGCACCTTGCACGATGCCTGGAAATCAGCTAAAGTTGGTTCTCTTCTCTTTTCTCCCTTGACCTTGGACTTCAGGACATCAGACACGTTCTCTGGCACAGGAGGGAAGGATCAACACTGAATTTTAACCTGGATCTCATCACCCTGCATATATTTCTTTTCTTTCAGTTTATGAACCTGCCAGTTTCCTCCCAACTTTACGGAAGTCCTCTCTTTCAAAACTTCCTCTAGATACTGACATTCTCTTTATTTTTTAGTCAAACTTATTAAAACGGTATTCTATACTCCAGTCTCTATTATCTCATATTTTATTTACTTTCAAATCCACTAGAGCCTGTCTTCTGTTCCCAATCCCTGATGTGTTTGTCGATTGGCATTTGCAATGTGTCAGGCACTTGACTAAGGACTTCACATGATGCATGGGGTGCTTCTCATGATTACTCCCATTTTTACAGCAGGAAAACCAAGGTTCGGAGAGGTGAGGTAACATGCCCAGCGTTACGCTGCCCACATGTGGTAGAACCAGCATTAGAATCCCGGAAACCTGATTCGTATCTATTTTATTTAGCTTCTCTTCCTGGTTACCCTAGCCATATATAAGTTTTCAGCCACCATAATTTTGCCAATGACCAACAAATCCGTATCTCAGGTCTCATAGCTCTCTGAGCTGCAGACCTGTGTGCTCCACAGGCTTCTGGACAGGGGTAAGTGTCCCTGCACCACAGGCATTTCACTCCGTGCCCCGCAACCCAACGTCACCCCCATCAGACCGCCTGCCCCTTCGCGTCCTGACACCGTGAATGCTAACAGCTCAGTTGCTGAATGACCTTCTAATCTGCTTCCTCCTCCAGTTCCAGTTCGGCCAGTTCCAAGTCTTGTCGATTCTAATACTACAACAGCTCTCGGTCCCTTCTGTCAGGTCCCAGGTATCATGGGGACTTGTTTCAAGCCACCGACATTTCTGCACAACGAATACAGTTGATTCTTAATCGGCCTCTCTGGTTTCAGCCTCACAACCTCACTCCCAAACCCACGCGATTGCCCGGGCCGGCTTTCCAGACCATAAATCCGATTGCATTATGCTTCGATAGCTTCCATTAAAGTCCCAGCAAAGTTCAAAGTCGAAGTTTAGCTGAGAAGGCTGGCTGTGATCTGGTTCTCCACTACTTTCCCAGATCCATCTCGCGCCTTATCCTCCTTTGCCCTGCCAAAATATTGCAATTCCCCAAGTCTCGCTCATCTATGCCATAGCACGTGCCCTGTCCTCTGCCAGGGGCTCCTCTCCTTCCCTGACTACCTGGTCCATGCCTACATATCCTCAAACACTCACTCAAGCACCGCCATGCCCAAGAGATTTCTCTGCCCTCATAAATCAAGTGAAATGCAATCTTTTGTGCTTCCTCTATGACTCTTTCAATATGACCTTTTCCGAGTGATGAGCACACAAGATTATGCAATAATTCACATTTTTTCCCATCTCCCCCACTAGACTCTGAGCTCCTGGAGAACACAGAGTGTGTCTCCTTCAGCGCAGTAACCCAGCACCCAGCACCCAGCCCAGAGCAGGAACTCACTAAATACCTGCTAAATGAAAAAAAAAAAGCCCAACGAATGGACAAATAAAGAGCATATCACACCGTGGCTGCATACCCAGACCTCTAGAGTTCCCACAAATCTCTAATGAATGGTCTTCAGGTCCTAATGATCCAGAAGATATTGATGCAGATGTTGCTCTTGACACCACATGGCAGTCACGAGCTCCAGCATCCAACAGGAAACGCACCTGAAAACACCTGAGCTGAGACGGCGTCACAGAGAGGCGGGGCTACAGCTACCTGAGAGAGATGACTCGTTACAGCGGCATGGAGCTACCTGAGATCTTAGGCAAGACAGTCAAACGTTTTGCACTTCAAGATTAAATCTGAGAGGACACCGACAAGAAGAGAAGAGAAGGAGATTTATGAAGGGGGCAGAGGGATCCAGGCTTCTCAGGAAATTGGAATAAGAATACAGTTTTTTTGTTTTTGTTTTTGTTGTTTTTCTAAATACAAAAATGACACAGGATGAAGAAGAGGGGTTCAAACATCCCTCCTCTTTTTACATTCTATTCAGGTCTTCCTTGGAGAAAAGTCACAAAACAGAAAGAAAAAGAAAAAGAAAGGAGGGGGATTTTTCATTCTTCTGTTCGCTAACTGTGTGGTGGCAGAAAATTGCTGCTAGCGACAGTGTTATTATATAGAACATAAAGAATAAAGCTCCCTGAGAAGTGTCTATTTATAGAGCACACACTTGGATAGCACTGTGCAGTCTCCTGTTGATGGCAAGGAAATACGCACGGCCTGTTGGAAACAGAAAAGAGGAGAACCGGCTTCCAGGACCAGCATCGCCCTCGTGAGCTTCCCAGCCAGCGTTTCCCCAGATTCTATCCTCCATTCTGCAAAAGGACAGGTGAAGCAGATGGTCTTTAAGTTTCCTTAATGCTCTAACTTTCCAAGATTCTCTCTCTTGATTGGCTCTGAGCAGCCAGAGTGATCACGTGCCTCAGCGCAGGCTGGAATCCCGCCGGAGGGAGGCGAAGACATACCTGGATGACCTGGGCAGTTGTGGCCCAGAAGACTCAAGAATGAGACGGACATGACTTCGGTGACAGCTACAGCCACCCCTCACTGTCATGAGCCAACTCGGGCTCTGCAGTTCATGCTAGCAAGACATTTCAGCAACGGGAGGAAGGAAACGAAGAACCCTGCATTATTGACCTCTCACATCCTTCGTTCTAAACTCCTGAACTCCAGATTGGCCAGCACCAGCCAAGAAGTTCAGTATGTGGGCTGATGAGCGGCTAGTCAGTCCATCTTTCAAACACATCCCCTGAGTAAGTTGCTAAACTGAAACTATCTTAAAGAAAAAAGAAAAAAAAAGTAAAATTCTCTGCACCTGGAAATGAAAGGGCGCCATTCATGGAGAAAAGATGGAATCTGTGCTCGGGTTCTCAAAGGAGCAAAAGACAGAACGTACAGGTGACCTTCCCAGGCACCAGAGCTGAACTTGGCAGTTAGTAGAAACTGTACAGAAATAAACATGGGGCAGGGTTTTAAGGAGGCAGATAAGGAGCCCCAGACCCTGACAGGCTAAGGCTGTAGACAGAGTGAGCAAGTTCACACATCCGCAGCCTTCTCAGGAATGTCCAAGTGAAAACAAGCGACCCGGAGACCTACGGAGACGGTGCATCTCTGCGCCCACCCCAGGGCAGAGTCCGCCATCGGTGCTACCGTCTGCCTACTGCATCTTCTTTCAAATTTCTGATTATAGTCCCATTTAAGCGTGTGTGTGTGTGTGTGTGTGTGTGTGTACATATATATATAATGTATTTAGTTTTATATTTTCTTCTCCAAAAACTGTTGTCTCTATTTATAACAGGTTGTTTTTTTTTTCCCCCTCCACAGTTTAAACCATATCTGAAAGGGAAGGACACAAAAATACTAGGCCATATAGTATGTTGTCCCCCTTCAGGGGCATTGCTGGACCTGCAGTCACAATATGTTCTTTGGCTCACTCAGCAGGCTAAGATTTGTACGTCACCGTTTGCTCGTATATCTAACTTCCGTGCCTCCAGGCAAGATAACACATTTCCTGCTCTAGCTCGTTCTCTCTTCCAGGTGACATGTTGGCTTTCTCTGGGAGTCCTCTCGTGGAGTTTATTATTGTTGTTGATTTCACTATGTGTTGATTCTATTTTGTTTTTGCCGCTACATGGTTTGCAGTAGCGGAACATGTGAGGTAGACTTGGCTGCACTGTGCTTTCGGCGTTTAGACCTCTTTTCCTGGTGCCCCCGCTGGTTCCCCCAACTCTCGGCTGCATGCAAGCCTGCCACACGGTCCCTCTGGGTCTTCCTGCTCGGGTCTCTCCCTTCTTTTTTCTCCTCCGAGACACCAAGTCTCCATCCTGACATTCGATCCACAGGCTCCGGCCCAGTACTCATGGGTTTGGCCACACCCCTCCCGAGGCATCCACACTTCACCCCTGAACCTTCTTTATTTAAGGAGAGACAGTACAGCACCTTCACATGCAAAAGCCTGAATGTAAAGCAGTGAGATCGATTTCGCAAACCTCTTACCAAAATAAAGTCTCATTGCTTTGTACTCATAGTCTATATTTGTCTGTTTATATTCCTATTTATAGATGCATGTAGAGATATTGTATTTAGATTTTTATTTCCTTCCCCTGTAACTGTCATTCCATCTTTAACAGGTGTTTCACTCTTTAAAAATGTTAGAAAAGACAGAGTTATGCAGGTAAGTTTCTGCCGCTGTAGAACAGGTGGGAACCAAGAGCACAGTGAAAAAAAATTGCGTAATTTCCCTCAAGACTATTCTTTGGAGATTGGATTTTAGAAAGTGAGCTTAACAGATAGTCAGAAAATCTATATTCTTGTCTCTGTTCTGGAACTAATGACCTGAAAATGAAAGCTGTGGATTAGGAAATCGAATTTTTCACACACGTTGAGTGAGACAATGCTTACGTTTGAGGTCACGCCCCTCACCTTAAATTGAGGCCTCTCGGTCATTAAATGCTTCTAGCAGTGATCAGACATTGCGACTATCCAAAACATCCCACAAATGTATCCTAAGGGGGCCAGACTACCTCCAACTAAAAGACAATGGATAATGTCATGATTCCAGTCAAAAACCATTTATGGAGAATGGATGACAATCCTTATTATTTGTGAAATGAGGAAAATGAGATTGGTTTCTAAGATATTAATTAATCTTGAAATCTTGGCAGGGATTGGTGAAAGAACATGGGAGAAATCTAGGTCTACCAGTGACCTTGAGCCCCAGAATGACCCTATGAACCCTGGTCCTCCGTAAGGCATATTTTGGAATCTCTTCGTTATATAGCAGCATAACCTTTACCTTGGCTTAGCTGCTTGGCTAATACAAAAATTAGCACCTAGAGGCAGGACACTAGACTAAGCAACAAAACCTGAAATATATTTCTAAACCAACTTAGTAGGTAGCGAAGGACTAAATATCACCCACTGGCCTTTTTTCTGTACCCTTATTCTGCTTGGTAAAGAAAGCATGTAGCAAAATTCACATGTGTTAACTCAGAAATCAGGCCCAAGGAGCCGACAGACATAGAAGAGGTAACGGGAAACTTAGGGATGAGTTGTTCCTCGTCACTTATTAATAAGCTGTAGACAAAAGAGATAAGCTCAGGCAAGAGTTTGCCAGTTCGAAGGCAGATGTGGGAAGAGCTATGAATCTATTGAGTGAAACACTCTCTGCCTGCAGTCTGAGATCTAAATCTCCTGAGAATCCAGAAATTGGAGACTCATAGGATTGGAAACACAAACTGGTTTGGTCTACACCTGAGAAGAACATAATATGTCTATTATTACCTGGAGCTTCTCTCGAAAATCTACTGCAAAGATTTCTTAGCATGAGATGAAACCAGTACAGAAATCGGAGAGAGCGTTGTCTTCCAACCCAAGCTTAATTGAAGAAGTAAGGGGTGAACTGGGCAGAGAGGCTAGCAAATAAAAGAGAATCGGCAGGCTTACGAACTAAGTCTGGAAAAAATATTAATTTAAGGTTATCTGTCAATAGAAATGGCTGGAAGCAAATAGATTGAAGGTCTACATTTTTGTTTTTTGGTTTTTGGCTTTTTTTCTAGGAAATTGTATTACCAAAGAAATCACAAGCCCAGCAAAACTCTAGACCCCAGGCCAGCTTCAGCCTGAGAAGAATTTTTCAATACTCACTTCAGATAAAGAAAAACCGACAAGTGAAACACTTACAGAGGAGAAAGTTAGGGTCCACGGAGGAAAATGGACATGAGAGCTCTCCCAGGAAGCAGACACGGGGGTTGTCAGAGCAGCTACCGCCAGACCACACACCACTAGGGCAAGAAGGCTTTGCAGGAACCAAGGACTGGTGTGTTCCCAACTCTTCCATTTTTTAAGTAGACATTTGAGGTGTAGTTACTATATTTTAGTCTGATAACCTGTCTATTGGTTTATGGTCACCAGACCATGAAGAACTTCATTTGGGCCTGTTAAAGAGAACTATCCATCACCACCTAAGTCCCTAAGTTTGATATGATGCCATAAGGATGGGGAGTTGGACTGTCTCCCTTGGGACACAAGAAGATGGTAAAAACATGAATATTAAGGGGACCAGAGCGGCAGACCGCTACGAACCCCCGACTCTGCCCTCACATACTTTCATGCCATCCAGCAAGAAACAACATTTTCCAGCCTGTAGTGGAATGTGAGTAGAAGTAACATTTGCATTTGAAACGTCACTGTCACACATTTATTGAAGCGAAATCTCTTGCTCTGGACTTTTCCTCTTCCTATGATCTAAAACAGCCATGTTAGCATCCCAGATCCCAGCCGGGGCCCTGCCAATTAGAACGGCAATCTAGAGGATGGTAAATACAGCAGAACAAGACAGAAGAAACTGAGGTGCTCCAAGGACTCTGTCCTTCGTGAGGCACGGCTACCCCTCATCACCCTGGCTGAGACCAAAAACAGACTCGGCTTTACTCATGCCGTTTTATTTCTGGTTCCCCCTGTTACAACAGCTTAGCCTTTGCCATAACTAATATGTTATGCACATTTCTGTCCTTTCCTAGGGACGTTGGGGTTTTCTTGTCTAAGGAGGGACAATTCTAGGAAGCCATCCAATTCACAGAAAACACACTAAGAAATTAAATGAGTGAGTAATCAGCTTGGAATCTATTTTGTACCCCAATGAAGACTAGAGATTACTATTATTATAAAGAGTAAATATACCTTATTGTTTTGAAAAGTCTGCTTGTTTTTTATTGGGTCCTGTCTGCTTTCCTTTAGTTGTTATAGTAATACAATTTCATGCAACAAAATAATACGTATTTATCGTGCACCTTATACATTGCAAGTATACAATCTTTTCTTAGATTAGCGGTAGTAATGAGAGAAACTGTATTACTATATTCACTATATTCAATTCTACTGTGGACAAGAGAAGAAAGAGTCCCACATGGAAGACAGGTCAATCTCTGACAAGCGTGTGAGAAAAGTAAATAAGGCTGTGAGGTCAGCAGTCGCTATGGGTTCCAGAAAGGCGAAATGTCCATAGCATGCACCATCACTCAGCACGTCTTCATTTAGTTTTCAACGGTCCTTTTACAGTCTTTGCCATTCCTAAGCCTTCAGAAAGTCAATCAGCCTGAAATCATAGAGAAATCAATCATAAACTGGCCAAAGGCAGCAGTGAGTTGGAGAAAATGATTATTATATATTCGAAATCTTTATAAGGACATTTTGATCAGGATATGAAAATTTTTCTAAAGCTACATTAAAATTTTTACAAATGAACACTCCAACTTACAGGTGGATAGGGAACAGTGCACATAGAATTGTCTGATCCAGTAGGCTAAGTAGTAGGCGGCAGATAATAGAGAATAAATTGCCAGCAGATGTTGTTGTTGGTTCAGAGCCTGAGACTGCCAAATCAGAATAGGCTGTTGGGATATCGTGGAATATAAATGACTTTCTCACTCTGGGTTATTTAATTTCACTGAGTTGAAACTTGCAACAATTTACTATGGTGTACCCAATGTAGCTGGAATCTTTAAAAGTTTTGAAAGTATTTCTTTACATGGAAAAGAAATCAAAGTGGTGGACACACTGGCCAGATCCCTCCCACAAGGACTGAATTAGTGATGTGCTGGAGGCAGTTCTTCTTGCCCAGGAGAGCCCATCGTAAGCATCTCTTCCCAACCCTCATTCAGTGACATCATAACAGTAGCTTAAAATCAGCCATGATGGGACTATTTACACTACAGCAATAGGCAAACACTACAGATGAGGGCTTTGTGGGAGTTTATGGGTTTGTTCGGTCTTGGGTTTTGTTTTCTTTTTCCAGAGAGCTGGTTTACCAGCAAACCGCTGCTGAGAGTATCGGCAGCTGAAGCTCTCAGCTGAGTCGGGTCGCATTCCCTTACAGAAGGCATTCTGCATCCAAGACTGGTCTGTGCAGAGTAACAAAGCCCCAGCCCCTGAACAGCACTTCAGGACAACTCTAATGTGCAGTTGCAGTCTTTGCTATGACTGCATCACAGTCTGACCTCCTGCACT
>NW_006440645.1:8311752-8318050 GCF_000325575.1 Pteropus alecto | reverse complement strand
CCTGCTCCCTTCACTCCCTCGCAAGTGTTGATCCAGATGACATTCTCCAGTAAACCTCACACGCAGCAATCTCTGCTGCAGAGTCCACTTCTCAAAAAAAAAAAAAAAAAAAAACAACCTGGGACAGAGGGATAAGCAGGATAAAAAATTTATTACCCAGAGCCCAAATAGAAAATTAATCATTCTAGAAGTACAACTAATTATACCGTTTAGCTGGCTTTGCACTGTTTGATAAAAATGAAGAAGCAGAACAATCTTGTGGGTTTTGAAGGGAGGTTCCTGTCTTTTTTGTTTGTTTGTTTTCTAGAAATCTCTTCTCCTTGAGAATTTTTTAATATAATATTAAATGTGAGAAACATCAGAGGTTTTTGGTTATGAAAAAGTCAGCATTTGTTTTTATTTGCTTAATATTTATCATTTAAAGAGGGATCGCCTCATTGATTTTGCCCTAAAGTCAAAAGAAAATTATAAAAAGAGATCTAAGGTCATCAGAGGAACTAAATAGAAATGAATTTAATTGGATTCACAGTTAGAGACATCTTCCTTTCCCAGCCACCACTTTCATACTTATTTTGCCCAACATCTTAGCAAGTCTCTTGCATTTCAGTTTATTCTCAACTATTAGACCCCTCTCCAGTTCCAAACTACTTTCATACCCAATTTAAATCTCATCTCTGCCTTACCCTTCACCCGGCCAAGGCCAGGTCTGTGTCTCCAGAAGCCTGGGTGTAGAGAGGAGGATGAGGTCAGCTCTGTCACTCTGACTCAGTGTCTTTGAGTGAGGGGTGATAGGACACTAATCCATCTGTCCCTTTGCAAGGCTATACTTCCTTGGAGTTGAAGGAAGTACGAGGAGAGATATAAAGGATTTGCAACGTTCTCTTGGCCATTCGTGACTACTGCGTGTCGGTTTTCCTGGCTAACCTGGAATGACCATCTATGGCCCCAGAATGTCAGAAGTCCAAGTGCTGACCGTGGGCTTGTTTCTCAGAGTTTATCAGGTGCTGTGAAGTCTTGGTACTTCTCAGTTCTCTGACAAAGGAAACTAAATCTGGCCAGACCCCCCAACCTCTCAGCTGGGGACTCCCCGTGTTACAAGATGAACGAGGTGGAAGCTGCCAAACAGCCAGCTATCCCTGGAGGAGAGGAGGGTAACTGAGCAGCACTGAGCCCGTGAGCTTCTCTTGGTCCCTTTGCCACCTCGACTCTATGGTACGTAGCATAGGATGGGGGTGGGAGGGTACCGGGGCCAAGGTCAGGGTTCGTGAGCTAATAATTGCTGATGGAGTTTTCTAGACCCGATTGTTGCTAGCTCTGGAAGGTTCTCTCTTGAAATTTAGGGAGATTTAATGTCTCTTTGTTCTAAGAGTACTAATCACCTGTTCTAGGTCAGCAGGGAAATCTCGCTAAATATCTTCATAATGTGAAACTGGCACTTAAAACCAGTTCTAAAATCTAACCCCCCCCCCAAAAAAAATTGCCTTTTATCAAATTAGTCTAAATCGTATAGAGAGGCAATGCAGACCCCCTGAATTTGGTAAGTCAGGTACAAGTGGTTGGTACATTAATTAATGCGTGAGAAGATTGTTGCCTCATCCCTTTTCTTTGCAGAGGTGCAATTGTAGGATAGAAAATTTGATGACAACTAGAAAACCCACGAAACTAACAATCTATTGGTTAGTTGGGGGCTCCTCGTACATGGCTCATGGATATAGCACGAGTTGCTTGGAATCTTCTGCAATTACACTGTTCCATTTCTACATATTAAATCCTTCTTTACACGAAATCCAGCACCATTTCAGGTTTCATGTCGTAACTAGATGCCATTGTTAATTTGTTTTTGTGTTGTTTGAAAACAGCCCTCTACCTCACCTAGTTTGCTTCAGACAATTTTCCTAAACAATAGCAAATTAAATCTTTAAGGGCATGTCTTTCAGAAACCTATGAACTTGAAAAAAAAAAAAAAAAAGGAAAGAGCATCAACCCTGTTTGCTAACAACCCCAACCTTGGTCCTCAAAACATCAACTTCAGAAAGAAAAAAAAAAGAAAAGCATTATTGCCGATACAGTTTGGGCTCCCTTAATTTCATGCACTGTGACTTCAACAATTTCTCCATTTCTCATCTTATTTCTATAAAAGTAGCTTCATTTAAAAGCAGAGAAACCACATTTCATGCTCTTCAGTTTCATTAAAGTTATACAAAAGGATCCTCTCCTAATTAAACAGTTGTAGCAGATGAAAATATTGAAATGATGAATCTGAAAGGAAGCTAACACTGTACATTCTCCAGAATCTTTTATCGTGACATGAAAAATGGAACCGAAAAAATTAAGACCCGAATCCCAAGATGAAGTGTCACATATGTCATTATAAAAAGAAGAAATGATTTTTTCAGGTAGCACAGGCGACGTGAGGGAACCTGAGCACAACGGAATGTCCTCCGATCCGTCATTAGGATCAGCTCTGTGTGGATTCAAACAGGGCACCCGTTGGGGTAACAACACCCATGTTGGGGTGTAATCAGAGATTCATGCTTATACACTCAAGGTGGCAGCTTATATCGTGGACTCCCGTGAGAGCGTTCCCATCATAATTCAGCCGAGTTGTAGAGTGTACTAATTAATGGGCACTTGAGATAAAGTGTTACCAAGAATAAGAGAGAATGAAACTTAATGCATTATTCCTCCCCTCCAGGACCTGCAAAATAAGCTTGCTTGATTGACAGGCTCCTCAGAGTGGAAAGAGTAATGACATGCTTCTCCGAGGCACGGGAATGAGACTGCGTTCTAGGTGGCTTCCGCTGCAACACCCACGTGCAGAGCAAGCTTCCTAGAGTGAAGACTGTTCATTCTGATCTTGGGACTTATTTACTTAAGAGAGCTGTACTTCTCACCATGCAGATTCTCAACCGCTCACTGAGGTCTAATAAGGAGCTTAGAAATCTATAAATCTCATATGAAGTTTTATATGAATGAACTTGTGGCCTAACTAATCATTGCCTTTTTCTCTGCCTTGAATTATTTACAGGGTATTCCTAAAAAGTGCTTCTCAACACCAATTCTATAAAAATTCATTAGTATTTTATTATCGTATAAGTAGTTTTTACTTCAGATTTCTTTAATCCCTCTCGCTCTTAAAAACATTTGAAGGTTGAGTTCATGTAGCCATGGTAATTGGTTATGTCTTGTTATCCATATTCTTCAGATTATTTGAATATTGCAGACTGCTATGTGAAGTCACACATGTTTTGTAGTGTGTGAGGGCATCCTATCTAAAGGGGCAGGAGGCATTCACATTAAGACTTTATAAATTTATTTTTGTGTCTACAGATAGATTAGATATGTAAATATACGCATATGTGTCTTATGTCTGTAAGTTGTAACTATAATAACAATTTATAATATGGGGTAATAAAATGTCTTGCTCTAACAAAATTTGAATATCACAACAATTTTCCAAGAGTTAAAAGTAAATATTGTGAGGAAGGGGTATTAGGTGAGAAAATCAAAGCCCAGAATATTGGTGAACATGTTCTGGACTGTGTGACTTAGACTCACACACCACATGAAAACAACACAATTAAAAAATATGACTAACACTTACTAAAAGTTACTATGTGCAAAGTTCTGTTTTACATGCTTTAGAAACAAGTCTCTAAGTAGATATCATTTTACAGGCCAAAAAGCTGAGGCTTAAAGAAATCAAGTCAAATATTCCAAAGCAGGGTGATTATATAGTTTATCATCTAAACCAGAACATTTTTGAGAGTGAAGGAAGGCACTCACTGAATAGGATGCTAAGACGGTAGGTACACAAGGGGCCGTCCTAGATAAATTAGGACATATGTCATTCTACCAACGATGTGGTACAGGTGAGATTCAAACCCAAGCAGTCTAGCTCTGGACCTAGAATCTTAACCACTAAGCTACACTTAGCAGGTTACTTCCTTTCTCAAGAAAATGATAAGAAATAGGGGAAAACTGAAGCAGAAAACATTGTGGTATGTGATACGCAAGTAGTCAAATGCAGAGAAAGAAGAACGTTGCACCGACACATGCAAACAACTAATTACTGGGACTAGTATCTTGCTGGGGAAGTGGGTTCTAAAGCCAACACGTAATGTGAAAATTGAGTAGAGTCAAACTTTACATTAAAAGCTTTGCAAGGATCAACACCATAAGAAGCACCGGGAGAACTAATCCCAACTGTGGGAACAACAGATTTCTACTCATCATCTCTTGCTCTTTGTCTCTTCTGAAAGTCTACGTAAGTTCAATTCTGGTGAGTTAAATGAGCATAACCTGAAATGGCACTGAATTGTTCTAAGTAGAATAAAATCAATGCTCTACAAATATCAAGGAAAATGACCCCCCCCCAAAAAAAAAGTTAAAAATAGATTAGATAACACTTATATAGGAAAATTTCATTTGAAGTGAGTATATGAAGGATAATAATAATTAATAATAATAATAATAATAGGCAAAGAATAGAGGTTAGGATGTATAGCTCTGAGAGAACAATGTGAAAAAAGACACTGGGATCTTTAAAATGCTTATGCCTGAAACGTTAGACCCAGAAAAAGATATACTTAAAGAGTAAAATAATAAAGAATTTTGAATTTCAGCTCAATGAGTTTGTTCTTCATTCTATAATCAGTGCATGGCAACCTTGGGTGTGAGTCAGAGCCACCCATGAAGCATTTTCTTATGAAAGCCATTATCTAGCATTTTGGAGCTAGTCATAAAAGGAACAAAAGTTCTGCCAGTAAAAAGTTGCTCCTGAAGCCTGGGAATGATTTTGGTGGTAAGATGTGGATTTTTGGTTTTCATGGTATGTGCTTTGGTGCTGAGATTTTTGGGGGGAGACGGGAGGGGGATTGGGGGGAAGATCATCATGTACATATAATCCTTTATATTAAAAATTACATACACGTAATAACCTATCTGCTCAGGACTCAGCTTGAAAGCATCTTTCCAGGGTGAAACATGGGTGCCTATGTGTTTAAAATTCTCCAAAGCTGAGTGTCATGGGCACAGAAGCCAGAAACAACCGTTCTCAGCAATGATGAGCCGCTGCAGGTTTTCGTGATCTGATCTGTTTTAAGAATTTTTTTCTTGACAATCTTCTGTGAAGGAAAGAAAACTGAGGACTGGGGAGTGTTTAGAAAAACTGTGCAATCGTTTAAGGATGAGTGGCATCAAAAGTAGTTTCTAAATATAGACTGGCCAACATTTGATGCTATTCTCTATTACACAAGCTCACTGGTAACATACAGTTTGAATAACAGAAGAAACTGCTGAAATACAAATTACATAAGGAAGAGAGGTAAAAAATTCTGCAAGCAAGAGAGTGCGTTGCTATACTGAAATGTGCTGCATTTGTCAATAGTCTTGACTTTAAATCCTAGCTCTGCCCTTTATTAGCTATCTAACGTTGGACAAGATTCTGGATCTCTCGAAGTCTCCGATTCTCACCCGGAAAATGGAAGTGGTACCAGTCTTTGATACCAGCAACCTCTTTCAACAGCTATACACGTAGGGTTCCCAGAGTAATTTAAACATAGGCAGAATCCAATCTGACTCACAGATTCCTAGGACATTTTATGGTCTTGAATCCCGGCTAGACGTCACGTAAGCCATGCACAGGCAGCTGCCACCAGGTTCAGACCGTGGACAATCTAAGCCAGACGTATGAAGGTACTGACTGAAAAAGCCAACGGGTTCTACCTTGGGATCAAACATTCAGTCCCAGATGTGTTCATGGGAACTACCTTTTCCATGACAGAAACTAGCTCAACTTCATACATCACGTTTCCTTCCCAGTGATGCATTCATCCAGCCTTTAGAGCAGCTTCTCACCCACTTATGCAGGTGGCACGACCTAATCTAACTCTAACGCCCCTTTTTTCTCACTGTTTTCATACCCTCTCTCTTAACCAAAGCAAGTTCCAGGTGATGGATACACCTATATTCTGCAGGTTTCTCTTTCCTATCATGGAGCACAGCAACCCACAGCAAGCCTGCCTTCCACAGCCTGAAACCGACTCAAGATTTTCTGTTCATTTCTGATACCTCATTCTCATGACTCCCAGAGACAACTGCCCGATAAGACCATTGTACATTTCATAGAGAAAATAAATAAGTAAGTAAAGAGGGGAGAAGGGAGGGAGAGAAAGAGAGGGAAGAAAGAAGGGAGGGAGAATGAGGGAGGGAGGGAAGGAGGGAGGATGGAAGGAAAGGAGAGAGAGAGAGAGAGAGAGAGAGAGAGAGAGAGAGAGAGAGAGAGAGAGAGAGAGTG
>NW_006440645.1:8301848-8311717 GCF_000325575.1 Pteropus alecto | reverse complement strand
AAGGAAGGAAGGAAGGAAGGAAGGAAGGAAGGAAGGAAGGAAGGAAGGAAGGAAGGAAGGAAGACCCTAGCACAGAGGAAGCACTGAACAAATATTTATTAGATTCAAGTTCAAACCCTGGCACTATTTACAAGCTATAGGACATTTCCTCATTTGTAAGCTACATAAATAACAAATGCTTTGAAGAATTGCTATAAGAATTAAGTAATAAAACAGGATAACATATGTAAGCATGTTGCTCACTAACGAAGGGGCTCTGTAAGCAATGATTGCCTTCTTCATAATTCCACTTATCCGAGGAAGCATAATGCTAATAATGCTATGGGAATGTGGACAGAATAAAAAAGAAGTGAAGACTTGGCAGGAGGGCAGGCTCAGGAGCTAACCTGTCCGGCTCTGCCAGCTCTGTAACTTTAGGCAGGTTATTTAACCTCTGCACTTTCATTGGCCAAAGGGAATGATGGTGGTATCGGTCTCACACAAGCGTTTGCAGGATTAAACCAGATGATACATACCAGTGCTTAGGACAGGACTTGGTACTTAATGAGTGCTCAGTCAGCGTTAGCTAGTATTGTTACTTCGACGACTCTTCTTTAGACCTCGACAAAAAGAGTCGGTGGTGTGCGAGGCTCCTAAGAGGCTTGTGAAAATGCCATCTGCTGTGGCATTCTTAGCTTCATCCACTTTCTGAGCTGAACTGTAATCACTCTTCGTACTAGATTCCTAGGGCTGCTGTACCAACGTGCTACAAACTAGAATAGCTTACAACAACGAACGCATTCTCGGACAGTTCTGGAGGCCAGAAGTCCAAACTCAAGGTGTTGGCAAAGCCGCGAGCTCTTCTTCTGACGTCTGCTGGCGACCCTTTGCGTCCCTCGGTTGGTAGATGCATCGCTCCGACTTCTGCCTCAGATTTTACATGACGATCCTCTGTACCTTCACATGGCCTTCTTCTCTCTGTACATCTCTCCTCTCCTCTTCTTAAAATGCCACCCTACGGACCACTCTTAACTTGATTACTTCCACAAAGACTCTGTTTCCAAATTAGGTCACATCCTAAGTAGTAGGATGTTGGAACTCCAAAATATCCATTGGAAGGACATGATTCAAACCATGACACTCTCATAATACATAATTGGAAGCAAATCTCATAATTCTTAACAAGGATTCTTTCAGTAGCATCCCCAAAAAGCTTCTGAATACTATATAAAAAGAAAACCTAAATAATTCTGCTACCATGAAAAGGACATTTAGTAACATGACTTTGAACATGTGCTATATTCACCCAAGCTGCTTCAAAGAGAAAAAAGGGTTTTGAAAAGTTTCTACATTTTAAACATGACAATAACTTTAAAAGCAAATATTACTGCAAAATAACTAGTTACACAAAACCTCAAGAAAAGAACAGCCTCTAAAACCTGATATGGAGAACACAATCTAAAGCGTGCGCGCATGTGTGTGTGTGTGTGTGCACGTGTGTGTGTGCACGTGTGCACATGTGCTTGCTCATACACACATGGACACATATGCACATATATTATTTGCCTCTGTGTCTTTGGAAAGGATAGAAATGGTCTGAAATCAAGCAAAACAGATGGCTGAGTGGGTTTTGTGAATTTCATATATCTCAAGGAAGTTTAGAAGTCACAGCAACATTTTTTCAAGAAAAAGAAATCTGTGAGTTTTTAAGTTTCTGCACTTTGTCCTCTCTACTTCTACGCAGTTTTGAATATTTACTTGTGAGATCATCGAAGGTTAGACTCTGAGAAAGACTTAAAATCTAAATGAGCTTCTGTTCAGGATACTCTTCCTTATAAACCAGAAATACATTGGCACACTAACATAGCATACAGATGTGCCTTGCAGTACACTCTAGTTACAGTTCTGAAAGAGTTTTGTAAAAATTGAAGAAAAATAATTTTATGCTCACCTGAAGTGCTCGTTGTTCTTAAAAGAATTTTATGTCTAAGGCTCTTATAAGCAATGAATGCTCTGTGAACATTTCCACTGTATAACCGTAGATAATTGCTTTTCTTTACATGAAGAACTGCTCGGTGTGTGTGTTGGAGGGACGGCACATCATGTGGGTAACACGTTAAGGGGATAAGCCTCACCTCCCTTAAAAACATCTTATGTACAAACACCAGATAAATTTTCCTAAGACTTTAGTTTGCGATGATTTCTGGCTGTCATTAAGGGCCTTTATAGGCTTGTCCCCAGGCCTGTAAGAGCTTTGAATACACTCGGTCATCCAGTTTGATCTTTTGTTCCTTTAATCTTTTCCACGTGGAATTCTTTGTCCCTAGTCTCCTTCGTGGTCTAGCTGGCATTTTCTCCTTGCGGTTTCTTTGACACTCACTGCCTAGTCCATGCCCTACTGGACCACATAGATAATAATTTTTCCATTTCGTGAATCTATGGTGTTTATTACCTTTCATTTGACTTCTCTTAAATTCTTCCTCATAAAATTCTTCCTCATTTCACAAGTTTAACTATGCACCGCTCTGATCATTTCTGAGAGTAATAATTTATAGTCTCTTATTGTGCCCACCCAGTGCCTGAAATAAAGCCTATACTTATTGTTATTTGAGAACAGGTTTAATGTCAGACACACAGTTCATGCATAACACGGTACTAGATGCCGCATGAAATATGAATAAGATCCAGTCTCTCTCTCTCTCTCTCTCAAGTATAATCTGCTGGAGAGAAGAGGAAGATATAAGTAAATATAAGAAGGGAGACTCTGAGAAGGGCGATAAGGAGGCTATAAACAATGGGCGGGACGGGGGAGACCGGCGGACCAGATGGTTTGCCTTATTAAGGCTCAGGAGAGGCTTCGTGGAGAAGGTGGCTGTTGGAAGGGGCTGTGAGAGGGAGTTAGAATTTTTGCAGGCAGTAAAGGAAGCCACTGAAGAAGCAGAGACCAGACTGAGCACCAGATCCCTTGGCGAGTACCCCCACTGTGGTAGGCCCAGAGCTCGCAGCAGTGACGAACAGAGCGGGTAAACCAAAGGCTGGTTGGCACAGGAGTGTGTCAAAGACCTTCAGGTCTGACTGAGGATGTACAAAGAAGTCAGTCATGATCCTCTGTGTTCTTCATTTTGCAAACTAGCAGGGTTTGGGAAGAGACTTCTGCTTTGATTGGTAACACTGAGTTATTAATACTAGAATTACACTGTGCCTGAAATCCTAAATTAATTGAAAAGCAAAGCATTAACCAAACTCAGGAGCTTGCACTGTTATTCCTCAAAGCCATTAATCAGAGCAAAGCACCACAGAGAGGACTCAGCTTCCCACCAAACATTAGGAGATTTCACCCGAATCTTTTTCGGGGGGAGGTGGGGTTGCTGAAAGGAGGGAGTGAGGGAGGGAGAGACAGAAGAAGCTTTCGGCTACCAATATTTGCCAACAGGACAGATTGGCTCTGTGTAAATCTACTAAGCACCTCATATATGCCTGCATATAATTAGATAATTGATACTTTTCTCATCATTTAAACCAATGGCTCATTTCCAGGACGAAGCCATAACATATCTGGTTGATAAAAATTTCTTGTCCACAAAGGCAAAGATTTACTCTTCATTCTATATTTTACATTACAAATAGCAACTCATTATATTCACCATGGTTCAAGGAGGAGAAAGAGGAAACGATTAAAAATATATTTTTTGTATGTGTACAGTTTTTAATCACAAAAGGAAAGAGCAACGGTCCATATAGTAAGAACCCGCATTTTTCTCAAATTAGTTACATGCATCTCAAACTAGATAGATATTGAGACTTCTAAATTTACTTAGAGATCCTCATATTGATTATGGTAAAATCATCTTTGGGGGCACAGTATGCATTTTCTACTGGTCTACTGGTCTCCCACCTATTTCAGAATATATGTTCTAAGGGAGCCAAGTCACAGAGGCCACGTTCTAACTGCTGGAGTTTGAAGGCATTGTTGATTCCAGTTTTCTTTTTCTTTCTTCTTCTTTTTTTTTTTTTTAATCCATTAGCTACATTCTCTTTCAGCCACAGAGGAGCAGATATCGAGCTTCTAATAAAAAGCATGAGTCTCGTAGGAAAACAGTTTCTCCTTGTTCTAAAAGCCATATCAGAACAGAGCTAAGATTCTAATATTTGACTAAATTTTGCTTAGGAAATGAAAATCTCATGGCTGCTTCTGTGTACGTTGGCTGATGTTTTTGTCTAAAATAAACTAGCAAGGCCTTCCTAATATTGAAATACATACCCTCCCAGCAGCAATAATAAGCTGCCCCTCATGCCAAACCTCAGCATTTCTCTTCTGAGGTTAGTTTACTGTGCTGGTAAGCCTGAATATATGGAATAAGGTGGCATGTAGAAGTGAATAATCGTTCCTAAACCATGAGAAGCGTTCTCAGTTCATGCCATGCCATAGAAAAATAAAGTTTAAAGTGCAATCAGGTACTTTGATAGAAAACCTCAGTTCTTTGATTACTTCTGAAGAGGTATATGCATTAATGTCAAATCACTTGATGTAAAAGCCTAGATTTTTCGATAAAAAGTAACTTTTATAGAACATTAAAATCAGATAGATAAGCAGTTAAATGTCTTTGTGCTTTGTAACTCTGGCCCCCCGGTGTGTCTTCTGATGAATATGGGAATGATTGAGAATCACATTCTGAAACTCACTAGAAACTGGCTAGAATTGTGGATATTAGACCATTTTAAGACAGTGGAGTCTATGTCAAAGAGTCAGAAAAACCCATGTTTAAGGACCTTAGTATCCGATCTGTGTTTTTTTTTTCCTCTTTACTTACCCCAGCATCTAACATAGTTGTCTTGCATAGAGTCAACACTCAAAAAATATATATTTTTTACAACAAAAAGAATGAGAGATGAAGAAATACACATGGTATGTACAAAAAACCCTTTGAAGAAATTTTGCTATTTAAGCGAGTGGGGGCTGGAAGAAGGATCTGGGGTCAAGGGAAGGAATTTCTTTTTTTTTCTTATACGAATACAAAACATCTTGAAACGGAAAGTAACCAGGCAGGACTTGGGCGTGATATGAAGGAGGAGTCGAGGGCTTGTGCCACGACTCCTTGGGAGGTAAAAGGGACCAGTGGGCGGTGATGGATGCAGCACCCCATGACTGGCTGAGCGTGCAGTGCAGTTCCAGCTGTGTGGGGCATTGGATCCCTCGATGATACAAGAAAACGAGTCCACAATGGGAACTTGGCTTTGACTACATAGCTGCAGATAGCTGGCCACAGGAGAGCAGCAGAGCTGGGAAACAGAGGGCTTGGCAAGGTGGCCCCTGTGGGACAACGGCTCCGGTACATACGCTTCGAAGGTTTACGGGAATGCAGCCCTTCCTCCCCACAACCTCAAAGCCAAAATCTAGCTGAGAGACCCCCAAAGGCTCCAGTCTTTGGGACATATTTGGAAAATGTGGCCAGGCTTTGAGATTTGGAGAGAAGGAATCAGTTACAAGGCTGATTGGTATGGAGGAACGGCTGGGAGATACAGAGGTTATAGCTGTTATGTTGAAGCATTAAAAAAAAAAAAAAAAATGAGGCTGGGGCATCGCTATTATAAAGAGACTGATTACCCTGGAGTAGTCACTGCTACATCATTCCAAAAGAATAGTTGTCAATGTAAAAGACGAATCGAGTTTATTCTCTGCAACTTTAGAGAGTTAGGATTAGAACAGTGAGACGGAGCCCACTCGATATTAGAAAGAACTCAACAAATGAGAAATTGTTGAGTTATATTCTTGAAGTGTTGAAGCAGGGAAATATATATGCATATTAAATTATCAATGCATCTTAGATTCGTTGTTTTCTGGACACCTTTGTTCATGCTTCACTCTTCAACACAACTTCACCGATTAGTGGCAAATGTAGCTCACACTCATTGCATGCCGGGCTCTGTTCTAAAGACATTTGCATATTGGCTCATTTAATCCTCACAACAATCCTGTGATTATTATACAATTATTATCCTTACTCTACAGACACTTGCCCGAGGTCACCCAGGGAGTAACTGGAAGAACCAGGATTCAAACTCAGGCATTCTATTTCCAACGTTCATTCTTCTAAAGCCCTTCGAGTCTATTCTCTCTACTCTCCTACCCTTCCCTAACCCGCTCTCCCCCATAACAATGGTTTTTAAACTTAAGTATGTTTCAGAGTAACCTGGAGACCGTGTTAAAACACAGACTGCTGAGCCCCACTTCCAAGGCTCCCATTCGGAAGGTCTGGGGTGGGGCCTGAGCTTCTGCGTTTACGACAAATGCTCAGGTGCCACTGCTGCTGCTGATGCTGCCCCAGGAACCTCACTCTGAGATCCCCTGTTCTGCAGAATCACTATCTGAGGAATGTACAACTAATCAAGAGCTTAGGAATTGTTATCTATCGGGGTGAAAGCTATGCCTTCCTATCAAAGAAATGCAATAATTCATCCACTTAAAGAACAAAGTTAATTTTTCTCTTGTACAATTACCTAGGGCAGCTCACACCGGGATTGACATCAGGATACAGAATTCTTCCGTCTTGTTGCTCTACCACTCCTTAGGACATTTCCTTCTATGTGGTCAAAGCTAAGACTCTGCCACATGTAGTTTCTATCAAATGGGAGTGGGAAAGTATACTCAATAAATCAAGGTCCAGACCCAGAAGTGACACATGTCATTTTTACTCACATTTCAATGGCAAGAATTAAGTCATCTGACCATAATAACTGCAAAGGAAATTCGGAAGTACTCTATTATACTCAGAAATGGAACGTGGAGGAAATAAATCTGGTGGTTAATATGCAATCTCTGCTACAAATATACTGCCTATATTTCTACTTTGTCCCTCCTGTGTACATGTCCTAACTGTACTGGCTACCACATACGCATTATGTTCTCACAGGGTCTAGAGCAGCTGGGACTTCCACATGGGAGAGACACAACAAATTTGATTAATTAAATTACCCAGAGTAAGGTATTTAACTTCCCTATAATTATTTAATCACCAAAGTATACTAATGATATCTGCCCTATCAATCTTCAAGACATACTATAAAATATAATTACGGAACAATAAAAAATTATTTTACTAGCTCTTAGATTATATCAGACAGTTCACTAAGCACTGCACTTAAATCATTCATTAAATCAATCATCATACAAACACCATTTCAGGTAAGGAAACCTCGTTTTTTCAGATAAGAAAAAGAGATCATATAAAGATTAAATGATTGGTCCTAATCACTCAGCTATTAATTGGTAGAACTGAGTTTTCGACACACGGAGATGTGACTCCATGTCTCATCTTTTAGCTACTGCTGAATCTTCAGAAATATAAACATGAAATGATAAATTACGTAATGTGTGGGCTGAGCGACCTCTCAAAGATGAGAAAGTTATTCACGGCATAACTATTTGGTTTGACGGTCCTCCCTAAGTGTTTCCTGTATGAATTCATATGAGTCTGGCTTGGAGGCATCTCACTTATTAGTTTCCAAGCCTAGTTGAGTACCAGAACTATCTGAGGAAATTCTGAAACATACCACTGTGTGGACCCACTCCAGACCCATAAATCAGCATCTCGGGGGAGAGGACTAGGCATCCACGTACTAACATACGTTTTAATTGCATAGATCTAACCACTGGAAAGCATTCAGCTAATGAAGAAATGGTCTTGCTGGCTCAGGAAACAGGCAGCAGTAAAGACCTAGGTGCCAGGCCATATTCTATAAACAAGCTTTCGATACTTACTGTCTTCAAATGCAAATGTATTACTAAAAGTCTCTGACGCTTCTGTAAACCCCAGATACTTTTCTGCACATACTCCTCGGTTTAGATCAGTTTTGTTTTTTTTTTTTTAATAATTGGCACTCTATAACCTTGTCTCCATGCTGTGACACACAGCTCCTAGTAAATTCAAGTAAAATATTAATAAAAATTCCCTTGAATGGGCACCAAGATGGACCTCACTCTGAATTCCCCAGGGTGACAAAGAGCACAAGCAAGTCCCGATACTGTTTATCCACACGATGTTGTTTCAATATTGTTTAAGCCTCCGGGTGACCCACTAGGATGTTTTCCAAATCTGTTAACAATTACAACTCATATCATGTTTATATTTTCATCTCTGTCATCTATTCCATTCAAGAGAAGATAGTATTTCTTCCAGAAGAATAAAAGAGCTAGTGACGAATACACATTCTGCAGTTTATCTACATTTTAATATTTGACCTGTTAGCAGTGACTATTCAGCGTCCCTCAAAGTCCATCTTGCCCTCCCCTTTCTCTTCAGTGACCCTCTGACTAAATTCCGGCCAGGTGATGTAGGCAGAATTCCTGGGAAGTGACCTTCACGTGAGGGATGCTTTTTACTTCTCTTTTCTTCTTCCTGATATCTAAAACGAGGATGTGGCGGCTGGACCTCCAACAGTCGCTTCATACAGAAGAACAGACACGCATAGGAGTGGCAGGAGAATCAGACATGATGAAGCTGGGTTTCCAGCAAGCCAGGCACGGCCACGCCAGCCCAGTACCACTTGCATTTCTGTCGCTCCCTGGTTAAACTCACTATATTTTGGTATTTCTGCCACTTGCAATAGAAACTAGTCCAAATTAATACCTGGCCACTTGAGTAAAAAAGTCACAAATGGATTTAACGAACTATGGCAGGAAACATTGACATACTGAAAAGCAATCGTTTAAAACTGATATTTTCTGAAGAAACTGAATATCCCATCCTTTTCCTGGTTGCTCTTTCCTTGAGCTTTAAGAGGTGGAGAAAAGGTGAGACGCGCTGCTCTCGTGGAGGAAAATGTAAGTTTGAAATCGTTTAAGGTATGAAAAAGTTGTTGCTAGGTGACTGTTGTCTGCAAGCTTGCTGAGGTGAACCTAGAGGAAAACACGGGTAGGAGTAATGTTTTGTTTAAGTGTTCCCCTTAATGAAGAAGCTGCATTATCTCTAAACGATGAACACTGGGTAAACAAGCAAGAAAGCTAACATTTTTTCATATAGGATAAAACGACTTTTCTTTGTAAGCAGCCACAGTGTCCAGAGGGAGGAGTGGGTGGCGCAGGACAGTGATGCGCAGCTTCTTCACTGTCCCCTTATTCCAGGCGTGCAGCACCGTCTCTGAGGTTCCAGGAGCAGCTGCCACAAAACTCAATTTTAACTGGTGACACCTGCCAGAGCCTGAGTCACTTGGGAAGAGGGGGGTCAGGTGCGGATGGTCCTTTAGACAAAGGGAAGCCCAGCCTGATTCTGGTGACAATCTTGTGTCACGTGTACTGAATGTGCCGATGTGGGAGCTGAGGGAAAGACAGACACAAGTTCTTCGTGGCAGCAGAGAGAGGGAGTGGTCAGACCGGGCATAGGTCAAGAGCACAGTAAGCCGCCTCGGATCAGCCGCCGCCTCCCGGGCTGAGTTTCTGACATTGGTAGAGAGTCACCCTCCTCGCCCTCTTCCCTCCTACCAGGCTCCAACCAGCCCTCTCCCCGAACACGGCTAAAATTTTCAATGAAGGGCAAAAGGCGATATTTGTCCATATGAAAGGTTTCAAGAATGAGAATCGAGTCAGACCTCGCAGATGTGGAAAGGAGTGGCGGAGGAGGCCAAAGGCCCAGGCTCAGTGAAGCAGAGCTTCCGACAGGGACATTGGACGAGAAGGAGACGCCCACCCGTGACCACCGCCTCGAACGCACTCTCTCCTTCGCTCCTGTAATTCGTTTCAACCACCCGATTGCTGGTTTGAGCGTGGACATCTGGATGACACCCACGCTCCAATGGGAACGTCTCTAATGATGAAACAGCAGAGTTTACTGGCTTTTGGTAAATTGCTGGCTTACAATTTACCCAAAGCCTCAAACATTGCTCTGACCCACACA
>NW_006440645.1:8300706-8301704 GCF_000325575.1 Pteropus alecto | reverse complement strand
CCCTCCCTGAGCAGCTGGGAACGTACGCGGACTCGAAGCGAGGAGACGGTGGCCGGTGGCCGTGGGGGGAGCACGGGTCTCTCCCGGGGTCCGAAACGTTTCAGGCCAGGGTGTGGGAGGGAGCAAAGTGCAGCGCCCGGTGGTAAGCCCGGCCAGGCTGCTGCTCCCTCCCGCCAGGCCACAGTGTTTGCAGGACTGCAATTATTATTATTTGCTTTCTTAAAAGATCAGTTCAAAAATCCTGAATAATAATTTCCCTCACAAGAATTCGCTCATTATGTCGTTACTCCGTCCCTTCTGCTCTTTCAAAACCTTATTTTTGTAGGTAGCATGATTTAATCTCCCAGGGTTTCTGCAGCAGGCATTTTTCTATTCATGCGACTGCAAACAGAAACTCCTTATTCAAGAAGGAAAAGGTTATTAAACCAAGTGAAGGTCTTTCTATATTAAAATCAAAAGACAGAAAAGAACTGTGACTGCAATCTTAGCTGTGAGGCACGATTGCAAGAAGTGTGAGCGATGCACAGCTCCAAGCCGGCCTGTCCAAACTGGCACACCGCCAGCGGTCAATTTAAAAGTCAATTTGTTAATAATCTCATCTGCAATGTTTGGTTGTTTTTTTTAATATCTGCTTATTGTTTTGGGGTGTCCAGGCTTGTTTTCTAAATGAAATTCAAACCAGGTGTTAAAACCGTGAGCTGTTATATTCTGAGATGCTTCTTTGAGAACCATCTCGATACGGCAGCAATGACAGCAAAGTCCATCTCGGGCCAGAACGTGAACGATCTCCATGCTCATGCAGCCCTCTTCTACCAACTCTTGATCCTCAGTCACTTAGCACGGTTTGGGCGTAGGAGTCGATGTTTATATTTTAGAAGACAGTCCTATAATTTTTGCCATTCTGACCATCAGCTTCCTATCTTCTGCCACACAACAATTTGGACTATTTTCTTTTATAAAAATATTCAACCACGGTGCAATGCAGAAATTTTAGTGAT
>NW_006440645.1:8295532-8300684 GCF_000325575.1 Pteropus alecto | reverse complement strand
ATAAATTGTCCCTAAAGCATCCCAATTGCCTTCATGATACAAGACACATATAAATTACCAGCTAGCGCTCTGAGCACACCACAGGCATCACAAGGAAATAAAGCAGAAAATCCATATTAAGCCATCTTATTGGGTGTTATCAAGAAACAGAATGAATTCATTATTATGTCCTTTCTTTTCCCCCTGATTTGCAATTCCTGGATGAAACCTGAAAGATACCGAAAGGTTTCAAGGCAGCCCTTTGGAAAATGACCTTTTGCTTTCCCCCATTTTATTTGCCCTAAGTGTTAATTGACTTTGAAATCGTAGTATATTATCTTTTCAGAAAAAAAAAAAAAAAGGAAAGGATAGACCTGGTTTGTGAACACCAACATCCTACAGCATCAAAGCGTTGTTTAAATCATTGCCCAGCAGATCTGAGAACAACTATCCAAGAGAGTGAGAGAGAACAGATTTTAAAAAAAAAAAAAAAAAAAAAATCTCAGAATGAAAGAGTGCCACTGCCATCAAGAGGGAGAACTGATAATAGCCAGCTATCTACTCAGCAAGCAGGGAAATGATTACAATCATCATCCTGCACTGCCGGTAATTTTCCTACTCATTTGGTATGACGAGGTCACCTTTACTCACCCTTTGACTAACGAGAGCATGGACTTGGTGGGGACAGGTGGCTGGTGGGAGTTCATGAGAAGCAGTTCTCCCCTAGCAAGATGCTTTCCCAAGTTACTGACAGGTGCACGAGAGCTGGTGTCAGCACCCGCCTCGTTGTAGGAAATGACTTTGCTCAGACGCTCAGAGCATCTCATGTGGGTTTTCCCTCAGGCCTCTCGACCCAGAATCAGTGCGCCTATTTCTCCCCACGCCTTTATGATATTTCTTCCCTACAGCATAATTTGTCTCACAGAATAAAAACCGTTTCCTGTTTTTAAAAATTGCCATTCACCTAAATGAACCCGTGAAGATGTTAAATGTGTGAAATTAAAATAGCCTAGAAAATTACAAAAACAAGAATAACTATAGCTATAAAGAAAAGAAGCCAGTTTTGGAGATATTGTGACACATACAGAGCTTACGGAATCGGGAGGCTAAGAAAATAAGGGTGTTGATGTTTACATTAATATTCGGGCAAGGGACATCGAGAAAACAGGAATTATTATGATATGTTCTTAATTGCCTTCTAAATTGCTTAATTTAGAAGGTAGGTTAATTTAGAAACAGAATGTAGTCTACATGGAACATTGGAAGAGAAAGTGCCTACTTTCTGTTCTCAGTGGTCTTGAGGAAAAGGGTTTCTGTGAATTGTAATCCCAGTCCCAACATTTAATATCATTATTTAGCGGCTAATTAAAATTCAATTGGTGACACTGAGCCAAAAAGCCATATTTCTTCCCACTGTGCCCATGAAATTTTTATTTTAAAAGACTCCAATTTTACTTCAGTTTTACCAACAGTTTCAGCAAAGAACACTTTATCTGTCATGGGAATCTTGTCAGTGCCGTCATTGAAACTATGTTCCTTGCTTTCATCAGACTAAAGAGAGGAATGACACCAACCAGTAATTAACATTTGGAATGATTTTTTTGTTTGAAACATGTATCTACAACTATTAAGCAGCTCTACAATACAGGAAAGCAGTAATTCTATTTCCTTGTTTTTGTTTGTTTGTTTGTTTGTTTGTTTTTAAAGGTAAGAACTGGACTAAATGAACTTTATAATCATATTTCACTCTAGGACTCCAAGATCCTAGTTATATGACATACGGTCATGTAATTAATAATTAGGTACACTTTAAGATAAAATGATAAATAAATAGGATGAATAAATGAATGGAGGATAGCCAATATTTTATCCAAGATTTAAAAATTAGTCATAATTAGTTACTGTGGTAATACAGGGAAATCTCTATGTATAAAAAAATTATGATGTTGATATGGATAAAATTTATTCTAACAAATATATTTATATTGAATTAAAATATTCTTATTTTTTAATCTGCAGCTTTATGATGATGAGTCTAGATACAGATATTCTTTTATTTACCTTTCTTGGATGATCCACTAGAATTCCATGATTTCAGTGTTGGTATCACTTATCAACTCTGAGAAATTTAATGCTATTATTTCTCAAAATATCTTTTCTTTCCTGTTCTCTGTGATCTCTCCTTCTGGAACTTTGACTAGATATATGCTACACCTTCTAACTCTATATTCTATGCTCTTAACCTCTTTCGTTTCTCATCTCTTTGTCTCTTGGTACCTCCTTCTGCATAATTTTTTTCAGCTATGTCTTCCAATTCACTAATTTTCTCTTTTGCTGTTTCCAATCTGGTGTTAAATGTGCTCATTAAGTTTTTAATTCAAAAACTGCATTTTCCATTTCTAAAAATTCTAATTTTTTTCATATCTGCTTAGTCATTTTTATTACTTTATTCCTTATTCATTTTTAAAATATTTTATTTCCATAACACTAAACATGCTTATTTTCTTTTCTTTCTCTAATACTATCAATGTCTGAAGGTATTTTGAACTTGATACCACTATCTGCTGTTTCTGACAACTCTCACTTTCTTATCTTGTTTCTTTTGTTTTTGGAGATTTGGACTGTGAGCTCATATTCCTTAGGATATCCATGGGAATTATTCGAGAATTGAATTGAAGATAGAGTCCTTCAGAGATGATTGTATTAGTTTCTTCCACAATTCTTAAAACACACCAATCTCACGCCACTTTGAACCTATGTGAGGCGTATCATGTGGCTAAAAATTTAAGAGATCTTTTTTTCTTCAGATCAATGTCAAACTTTGAAGTGATTTTCCTAATCGTAATAAGAGTGGTGATGCAAGGAGTATTATTTCTAGTTTTTATTTCGTCCTTACACTGTGGGTACAAGGCTTTGGGATCCCATTTTTATATGGGGTCTTTTTAAATTCCCATATTTAGCAGGCCCTAGGCTTTTTCCCCACTTTCCATGGCCCATGGGGACATAAGAACTAAAGATTAGGTCACTTGGATTTGGCAAATACTCTCAGAGTGAAAGCTGGGCTCATTGCTCTGGCTATCTGAGTTCTCACTTTTGCTTGGGTCTTGCCTCTGGGAATTTCTTAATTCCTTGCCAGAACATTAATGATATAATAATGTGGGAGATTTTCAGTTGTTTATAGCCAGAAAGTCTGTCAAAGAATCCAGATTGCCTTACTGCTAAAAACCGAAGTTCAGTTACATTAAATGTTAAAAAAAAAAAAGCCATAGTACTTGTATTGTGTTCCCTACAACTCAAGATACCAAAAACTCAACTTCTTGCTACCTATTGCTTAATGATTTGACTGGCCTTTCAAAAATAAATCTGATGAGGCCATTTTCCCCTTTAAACCTTCCAATATCAGTCCCTTGCATCAGGATGCAATTCAGTCTAGCACGTCCTTTCACATGTGTAGATCCCGTGCCCCTGTCTAGCCTCACTTTTCTCTACCATCAACACCATTACCCATATCACCATCATGTAGCCCTAGTGAGTCACACTCACTATTTCTGCTCTAGGCCCTCTCTCAAGCCTTTTTACATGTTCATTGCTAGTGCTGTCCTCCTCCTAGTCTTCCTTCAGGTTTCAATTTACCTGTCTCCTTCTGCAGGAAGCCTTCACCAAATCCCAAATCCGGGTTGAACTGTACCCTTCCTTGGTACTCCCATAGAGCCTTATACCTAATTCCCTTTCACAGCTTTGTTGTGCTGTTATATAATTGCCGATTTATATTTCTGAATCCCTCACTATAACACAGGCTTGATAAAAGCAGGTATATCTGTCCTGTTCAGTTATGTGCTTAGTACTTACCTCAATCCCTATAACATAATAGATACTAAATGAATATTTTTATATAAAATTGAAGTATCTTTTAGTTTTGTCTTAATTATAAAAAAAAAAAAGGTATCATTGTACCTGGGTATTTCTATGGGACTGAGTCGTAAATTATTGAATGATACAAAGACATGAGGATTTATATTCACTTTAAGGACATTGTTATTTCAGAAACTTATTTTTATCCTGAAAAAGCAGTCTTCCAAAATATTAAATCCAAACCTGAAACTCAGTTAATGCTGTTGCCAAGAGGACGTCACATCATAAAAGCTTTAGGGACTGTATTCCTATTGTCTATGAAGAAAGATTTAATTTCTTCATTATAATTACTGCTTAAGGAAACAAGGTAAAAGACTCATCAGAAGGTCTTCCTAACTCAAATCTTAGGAGATTGTGGTAATTCGACATTCATTAGAACAACAGCTAAAATGATTAGAGGAAGACAGACCCTAATCTAGCCTAAGTCTAACCAAGGGGAGGAAGGATAGCGTGATGAGCCTGCAAGTCACATAAACGTTCCCTTCGCTCTCCTCTGATCCCTCAGTCACTTGCTTTGTTTCTGTGTTTCTAATTCATGGCCTTCAGGATTCATGTGATGGGCATTTTTCCATTGGAATTAACCAAAGAATTTGACTTGGTCACTTTTGCACACATGCTACTAAATTATCTGCCAGATGAATGATTTCAAGCTTAAATTGTAGCAACCACTGTGATGTTTTTTTAAATATAGAAGTAGTTAGTCATCCAACCCTCTGATTTTGGTGAAAATTAGAGCAAAGTGGCGATGGATAGACATGGCATAATTTGCACAATGGATGTTTTTCTTTATGGCAAATGGAGTGTGCCACGTTGTATACATTGCAAACCACGCTCAAACTATCACAAGAAAATAAACTAAATTTAAAAATCATGAAATCCTGAACAGCGTATTGAAAATCCACAACAGTGTCAGTGACATGGAGTTGGGGGTGGGGGGCCTGGAAACTCTTGGGTATTTTATTCTTTAACTCTTTCAGAACATTTACAAAAGTAAAAAACAAAACAAAACAAACAAACAAACAAAAAAGTTATATAAGCAACTTTTTAAAGATTCTGTTCATTAATTATGACCAGTGAGAGAACTGAGCTATTAAGTCAGTTTCAGAATAGTTATTATAAAATTCCTGTGCCTAAATTAAATGGTTAGGCTTTTTAAGGTTCTTAGACTTAGTAATATTTTATGATAAAGGTCTATGAAATCCCTTTTTACAGGTAGGAATGCAGTTCTTTCTCACTTTTTGATGGTAAGCATTAACTCTCT
>NW_006440645.1:8278094-8294359 GCF_000325575.1 Pteropus alecto | reverse complement strand
ATGAATTTGGGTCACACGGCCTCTAAAACTGATGTCTTCAGATTGGCTGTGATTGATTGATAGGTGGATCAGGCCTGTAGATGTTTCTTGGAGTCACTCTTGCTTAAGAGCTGTTTTTTCAAACTGTCCCATCATCAGAATTGTCTTACAGTAATTTCTGAGGTACTCGGGTATCTAAAGCTACATGTATTATTTAGCTATTCCTAAGAAAGTTAAATACTCTATTTGAAAAAATTATTTAAATCTTTGTACAAAACATTTTGCTCTGTTGAATGGATGGCCCTTTAAGAAAAGTATGATCTAAAAGGTTTTTAATAGAGACAATTATCTAATGCTTCTTTTAAAGTATGTGTAGTGATCCAGGTAAGAGGAACCAAGAGCGAAGTGTTTGAACCCAATCTACTGCACGAAAAATAACCCACATCAGAGGAAGAAAAGGAAGAGCTGGCTTCCTCTCCGCTTGAGTGTCAGGAAAAACACTATGTTCTAAGTACAGGAAAAGTGAACATAGGACCTTCAACCCTTTCAAGAGCCCCACAGCATTACTTGGATTTTTCTTACCTTCCTACTTTTGCTGCATAGAATAACGGAGTAATAACATGACAATAATAATAACAACAAATATTTTTTGCTCTCTCACTGTATGCCAGGCAGGACAGTAAGTAAGGCTACTAAAAAAAAAGGCAACTAGAGAGTGAACATTTTATGACTGTGATTCAGTTCCTTTAGACTCTTTATTTCCCGGTAGTTGAAGGAGGGGAAAATTGAAAAATCAGTCTTAACTAAAGCAGCACAGAGGCATTCTGAAGCGACTTACTTGCTGAGTTGGAAAGGAAAACATAATCGACCACTACACACAATTAGTGTTAAAACATATGGATGAGGTCAAAATTCTGCTTTATTGGAAAAAAAAAAAATACCGAGTTATACAAAAGATGGTTTACTAATTTTAAAGTGTTTGCGTTAATTTTGCTTCAGATTTGTCTTTGTAGTACGAAGAAACATGTATTAATCATCTATCAGAGGCCAAGCACAAACCATCAGATTTCAATCTCACACTAACTTTATGGATTCAACATTAGTCCTATTCCATACATAAAGACATTAAGGCCCATAGAGTTTAATTAAGTTGCCCGTAGCAAAATGATAGTACAGGTCCCACGTGCTTTTTGAAAGTTTGCGTCACGCCCCTTAGCTTTAATGAAAAAACCTACTTTAGTACCTGTTTTCGCTAACTGAAAAAAATCCAAAGAGGATTTTTGCTTTTAAGACAAAAGACAAAAAGTCGGTTTCCGCCTTTGTTCGGCAGCGAGCCTTTACAGAGGCAGCACATGCGCCAGCCAGAGTGGCACTGCATTGACCACGCTAGCGTTATTTTAGGTTCTCCGTGTTATTTGGTATGCTTTAGTAGGTGATTTTGGGGGTTCGGAAACATTCAAAAAATTTTCCGTATCAATTAATGGTAATTGTTTCACTTTGTACTATTTCGGCTTAGACGTTTTCACCTAGGAATGCTTTTGTTTTGGACAGTGAGGAAAACCTGTAGCTGTCAGAGCCAGGATTCAAAACCAGGTCTGTTTAATCCTAACTAGTTTCCCTTTTTCCATTTATAATAATCCTAAGTTAATATACAAACAATACCAATTTTCAAATTTACGATAATACCAATGTACCCAGATCTTGCAAATAGAGAAACACATGATACTCCACAAAATTAAAGTGCGATCCTAGAGGAATTATGACTCTAAAAGAAATAGTCTATTTTGTAAGAGTAACATAAATTGTGATATGTTTAAACTCAAATTACTAGAGTTCTTTTTCCTCAGATTTTTCTTTATTACACTCAATTTCTATCTTCTATTCATTAGTTTCTTCAGGTCTGTTTCAAACATCATTTCTTTTGACCCACTTGAAATCCTAAACCTTATGTCAAATGAGAAAAGTTTTTAGTTTGAGCCCTAAATCATGACTGTACCGTGTCCTTTTATCCCTTGCTAATTTTACATTATGAGTGCAATATTTAGGCCCTCACTATCTCTCTGAGCGCCTACCTTTATCTGAAGAGGTAACGAAGAAAAGTATGGAAGAAAAGAAACAAAAACCAATACTTTGGTACCCGAATCTGACCCAGACCTGTCTATCTGACTTCCTATAACTTTTGCTTACTCTCGTTTCTTTCCACTCTCCTGCCTTCATTAACTCCCAAACTTTCCGCTCTATACCAGATGGAGAGAAAGAAGAGTTGCAGAATTAGGGAAGAGAAGAAATCAAGAAAATGGAGAAGTTAGCTAGAAAGCAATTAGTAACTGGTTAGCAAGTTGAAAGGAAAGGAAGAAAGGAAATAGGGAGGAAAGGAAGGAAAATTCCAAGAGAGATAAAGGAGTTTTGACCTTAACAGAGTAACAGAATCTTGTAAAGTTTCATGACTACTCCCCTGAAAATGTAGAAATACAAAAGTTTGCAAATAATGACATGAGTTCCCAGACCTCTCTCCAAAGCCCATTCCTAGATTGAACCTTTGCATTACAATTTATTGTCAAACCATGTCTCCAAAGGAAAAATCTAACTGAAAGGTGGTTTTCAAACACGTTTTGGCTGTCGCCTTTGGCATACAGCAGCTTGACATACAGAGAATGGCATGTACAATACGCAGGGGAAAAATACTAACAGAAAGCACAAAAGGGACAGATTACATAATAGCCACCAAAAATGCCTGAAGGACACTCTAGGAGTCTGACCCTGCATGGCATCACATTGGCATATATCGGTTTCTCATGATACCCTTGAGTTCTTCCTTAAAGAGCTTGCCCCAGCCTATTTTCACTCCACGGCAGGTGGCTTGAGCCATCACATTGCTGTAAAGAATGTAATCTGCTCTCCAACTGGGAGCAAAGGTGAATTTAGTTGTGCTCTTTCTTCTCTCATGAATAACATCTCCCTGACGACTTACAGTAATGCCAGCACGTCTAGCCTCTACCTCCTCATCCTGTCAGCATCTCTTCAATTTGTTGGAGATTGGATCAGCCAGATGGAATTCATCCAAGAACTACACATCTAGCAATGTGACGTCTGGGACAATGCTGTTTCTCAAGGAATCAACTGAAAATGGGCACACCCGAAGTTTTTCGTGCAAAGCTGTGTCCAAGTACCTTTCTCTGATGTAACACTGCATCGGGTTAACACTAGACCTCATCTTAGAGTGAGCAAGTGTGGATAATATTCATGGCAGGAAGCTGCTCTGTCTGGTGGGCTTAATAAAATAATCAGAGAAAGAGAGAGCTGTAAGAGCCCCTTTTGCTTTGGGTGTTCTATTCCAATTCGTCTTTCTCATTTTCCCACATCAAAATCGCACCCATTTCTTTGAAGCTCAACTCCACTCCCTCTCAACCAAGAAATACTCCTTTAAACTTCCCATCTTCATCACAGGAAAAACTCTTAGAATCCTTTGAGCGGGACACATCACAGGCTGTGGATTCAGATAAATCCAAGACTGAATCCAGGTTAGAAAAGGTTCCTAACCTTTCTGACTCTCACTTTCTTCATCTGCAAAACTGGGTCAGATAAGGCCTTTTAGGCATATTGTGAGTTTATCCAACACCTAGGCATACGCAATAAGTGTTCATTTCTTTCTCTAAAGTCTATTGTGTCCTTTTTGGTATTTGTCACATATTTTCTCATTCTGTGGTTGTTTATATACAGGTCTGATCTCCTCTACCTGATAATACTACTCAGATATCACCTTATTGTAGCGACTTTCCATGACTTTCGTAGGTAACACATGCACCATCTGTGTTAATCCTCTTTCTCTGCTTTTTTGCTTCATAGTAATTCTTACTACCTGGAATTGTTTGTTCCTTTGCTTGCTCCTTTGTTTGGCATCTGTTTCCCTCTATGTGTATGAGCAGTGAGCTTCCTATGTTGCTACGCAGCTTCCTGCTGTATAATCCAGCACCTAGCACAGAGCCTGGTCAACAGAAAGCACGTAAAAATATTTGGCAAAGTAATGAAGGATTTAAAAAGCCCCTTGAGGCTAGTGATGCTTTCTCAACTCTGATAAAACCTCCAGGCTGGAAGCGACATTAAAATCCCTTCATTGATCACACTGCTTCTCAGACAGCCATGCATACAACACCGCCCTTACCTTCCAATCCGAGGAGAGGCTCCAAGTGTTGACGCTCAGGTGCTGCTCCTGCTGCTGAGAATCCCCTCTTCCTGCTGCATACCTGCCTGACGGATTCCTCCTGGTGCTGCCAGACCCCCGTGGCCAGGTGGCAGGAGCGTGTGCTTTGCAGCCACGAGAACTGGGTCCAATGCACTCGTCAGCTCGGACCCCTTACTTGGCTCCTGGGGCCCCGGTTGTCTTGTTTATGACATGGGACTAGCACAGCCACGAGGTCGAAGATGCTCCGTGTAAGGAACTCGTCAAGGTTCCTCATGGTAGGCTGCCTACAAACAGAAAATCAAAATATGAAACAAAAATAAAACAAAACGAAAATCTTTCCCATTCTTTGCTCTGTAACACCTTCTGTAACTTTGCCAAGCAAAATCAGTCACTCCATTTCTATGTATTTTAACAAATCTTATAGATGTTTCTACTATATCAATAATATTACATTGCCTTCATTAGATTTAAGTCTGTGTCCTCCATTCGAATTGAACATAAGATAGAAACCATAACTGGATTGACATTTGTAGCCTCAGCCACTAGCACAGTGCCTGGCCCAGAAGAGACAGTCGGGACATATTTGTTCATTAAATAAATGAATCTGGGAGAGTCATGCCTGGCCTGCTGGGCTCCATGTCTATGCCCTTCCTCTAGATTATTTGCCCTCACTGAAAATTTACTCTTGGTCTTTACCTCCTAATTTATGGCTTTTCCCACCGGACTTTTCTCAGGTCAGTTAATATAGTCTTGGTGGCTGTCCCTATTGATCTCTGAGAATCACGTGAATTGCCCTCCGATGTCCAGTTTATTTCTATTAGCTATCTTTGTCCAACTCAGTTTACATGCTCACTCACTCATTCACTCGCTCATTCACTCACTCATTCATTCACTCTTTCATCCCTTCACCATATGATGATTGAACAAGTCACAGAATTATCAGACTGGACCTCTCCCTCTACTGTTGGGTCATCAAACACATCACATAGCTCCATTTAAGCTGTGATTATCCTTCATTTTAAAGAAATCAAAATATATAAAATAATGCATTTTGTAGCATAATGGCCAGCAAGATCCAGTTTGTAATATTAATTACCTATAGCTTCATACATAGAAAATAGTCTTAGTTTTTCTGAGCACAACTAAAAACAGAACAAAACAAAACCAAAACCTTGGTGAATATATTTTCTGATTTCCAATTAATTTTCTAAGACTGGTTTATCTATATTTATGTGTTTATAAGCAGCATTAGTAGATAAAACACATTAGGCCTTATACTACAATTTTAAATGGCACTACCATGGATAATATTGCCAATTCTTTTAAATCTAAATCTAAGCCTTCAGCATATGATAAACTAAGCAGAGTTAAAGGCAAAGAAAATGATTCATTCTGATGCAGGTCTCCTATTAAATTATCCACCCCTCCCACCCCCGACCAAAAAAGACAGAGATGTCACCCTGACCAGACCTCCTACAGAACAAAAGAATTTACGGGACTGACAGTGCAAATGAAATTTGAAACTATCATCCAAAAATAAAAGATGAAAACGACCTCTCCAGATGAGGAAGCAAATTGAAAATAACACTGAGCAGGAGGGCGCAAGAGGACCTGCACTCCGATGATTAGACCCTGCGAGTCGGGATGCCGAAGCCACCCTCGATGCAGCCCTCCACTCAGTCTGCACGTCTGTAAAATGGAGATGGCGGGGTGCTCCCCTTCCTCATACGAGATAGTGGTGGGAGGATTCATAAAACTGGGCTGGGGATGCATTTCAAAACGCACAGATGAAGGATAATAGAAATAAAGCATAAAGACTGCTATTCAGAAATGCTCTTTCAAGTGTTCTTGATACTTGGGCAGATTTCTCTAGATGCTGGAGGCTTTGTCCACATGCACAGGATTTTTAAAGGCCTCTGTGGCAAAAACAAACAGTTCACTGTTTGATCTGGAGAACAGAATAAGACCTCAAGCCTTTGCTGGCTGTCTAGGATGCTGTTTCAGATGCTGTTCAATATACAAGCTGAAAAGGTCCGCCTCTGTGGACCAACATCACACAAACTAGGGGAGAGACAAGAGTGCCGGATTCACATACGGCCATCTGAAATTCTTATTTTGATTTCTTATTTTTTATTGCTCTACTTGGAAAATCATTTACATCTTCTTTCTCTGCAGTGGGCAGAGAACTGGGCTAGAGCTGGGAGGCCTGAGTCACCATGGATTCAGTCATTTACATAAGGCAAGTCGTCTTAGATACTTTGAAACGATGCACTCTCATCTTTAAAATACACATAGGTAATCCTATGCCACGGGCTGTCTACAGGATGACAAAAAATGATTCTAAAGATGCTTTCAACTGCAAGCGCTCAGTGTAAGGAGCTGTTAGAAAAAGGCTGCCCTACCTACTGCCTTCTAATTTCATGAAGACTACAGAGAAATTATTCGGTTACTATCTCTGGAAAACTAAGCACTCTGTGGATTCAGAGGGGAAAGAAGTTTGCAGAAAACACAAAAAGCCTGGTTTCACAAAATGAACAATGTAACTCAACTTCCCCCCAAAAAATCTACTCCAGGAATACCTGGGAGTCATATCATTATAGCCATAGTGTGTGGACAAATGTGGTAGGTGATCTTGGAATTTTGTAATCAGAAGAAAGGCAAGAAACAATCCTCTTGTCCAGTCTGTTATGTGGCAAAAGGAAGGTACACTAACAGATGTCAGCCCTGCAAAGAACAGACAAATGACACAGGCAGGGGGTGTAGCAAGGAGAGCAGGTCACACAGTCACACTTATTCCACAGATAGAAACACTGTCAGCAGAGGCAGCAGAAGCCACCTCAGATTAAAGAACGATGATAAATATAACTAGAGGGGCAGATGAAATCGGAACACTGAGATGTTGCCGGGTGCTCCTGGAATCGTCTGTGTGTTCATGACACGCTAATCAAATCATCGAGAACGACAGCGTTCTAAGCCATAAATATTTTCTGTAGCTGCAGAAACACAATGCAGCTGTGCGTGTATCTGATAAGCACTTCGGATAGAAGGCAGACCCATAAGCTCACAGAGATGGGGTGCAGGGGCTGAAGGTGGGGAAGAAAACAAGGTGGCTCTGCCCTCACTCCACCATGGGCTCAGCAAGGGCCCAACGTGATATAGCAATCTGTGCACGCATAACGCTTCCCTTACAGGGAAGAAAAAGCAATTCCCAGGCATTACCTCCTTCTCGTCATCACACCCCTGGGGAACAGGTAGCAAGTATTATCCAGTTTTGCCGGTACTGAAAGTGAGGTTATGATTGGCTGAACATCTGGATAAAGGTTATGGAGCAAGTTCTGTGTATTGTGGAGATTCGAACCAGTTCTACCTCCTCCCTGTGCAATACCTATTACTTAAACATGCTTTAAAGTTCATTTTTTAAAAAAATGTGCTTATAGAACAACGCCAAGTGAAATAAAAAGAAAAGCAAGAATGGAAAACTTCAAATTCAATATTATTCTTAGTTATATAAAATGCATATGTTTTAAAATTGGACTTGCAGGCAGCCAGTATAAGCAGAGATAACATCTGGATTGTAGGATTAACAGTGATATGGGTTTCTTTTTCTTCATGCCACTCTGTATTTTCCAAGTTCTAAATTATGAGCTATAAAGTTTTTGATGAAAAAAATATAATTCAAAGTGTAAAATTCATTAACAACAGTTTATAGATCATAAAAATGTGACAGTATCAGTCAATAACATTTTTAAGTTTCTATACTAGATATGATGGGTGTTAACAAAGAAAAAGAAAACATTTCTATAATATTCTCTTTTGCTTCCAAACAGACTTATGCTATGCACTCCCACCCACTCTAACCCACCCTACATGGCTAAACTACAGCCCTAATCAGTGACACCTTAATCTCTACTAAATTAAGTCCAACCACTGAGCCCGACATTCTGCCTAGAAAATAACCACAAACGACCTTGTTGGCTGGCTCTTTGACCAGACCCTTAACTACTGCGTGCGTGTTCCATTTCCTTTCATTTATTGGGAAAAGGACAGTCTTTTCAACAAATGGTGTTGGGAAAACTGTATATCCACAAGCAAAAGAATCAAGTTGGGCCTTTATGTAATAGCATACACAAAAATTAGATCAAGGTGGACCAAAGACCTAAACCTCAAGATCTAAAACTATAAAACTCTTAGAAGAAAACAGAACAGAAAAAAAAAAAAAAAAAAAAAAACTTCATAATGATGGATTTAGCAATGATTTCCTTGGATATAACACCAAACACACAGGCAACAAAAGAAGAATAGATAAATTGGATTACATCCAATTAAAAACTTTTCAACAGAGTGAAAGGAAACCTATGTAATGGAGAAAATATTTGCCAATTATATATCTGATAAGGGCTTAGTATCCAGAGTATATAAAGAACTCCTCCAACTCAACAACACAAAAGCAGGATCTCAAAGAGACATTTATATACTCATGTTTATAGCAGCATTATTCACAACAGTCAAAAGGTGAAAGCAACCCAAGCATCCATCAACAAATAAATGGATAAACAAAATGTGGTATACACATGCAATGGAATATTAATCAGCCTGTAAAAATAAGGAAATTCTGACACATGGATGGACTTTGAAGACATTATGCTAACTAAAATAAGTCAGTCACAAAAAGATAAATACTGTAGGATTCTACTGATTTGACAGAAAGTAGAAGGGTGGTCACCAGGGGCTGGAGGTAAAAGGGAAGGAGGAGTGTTAGTTTACAGCCTCAGGAATTTTTTGGGTGAACTATGAAACTGGCTCCCATGCATGGAAGGCAAGAAGAGGCTGAAGAAGAAGGCAGACCTCTCCAGACTGGCAGGTCGCAGATTTCATTCCCAAAGCAAACCTAGTTGCAAGGCTTGTCTTGGTGGCTTCAACACCCATAGATCTTTGTGCCACCCACTAGAATCTTAAAAGTTTATACAGAGGCCTTAATAGGGTTCAGTCACATGTACCGTCCAGATGGTCTCAACAGCACCTTACTGTCTCAGGGCTGCACCCTTGAAACTGGCTTCCATGGCGGGCGGAGCATATGTTCTAACAGGAAGGGAGGGAGTAAGGAGCCTCCCGCTCTGTGTCCAGCTCTCAGATCATGTCGATGACCTCTTCCAACAAAGAGTTAGGACTGATGAGTACAGAATTTCAATTCTGCAAGGCAAAAATATGGCTAAAAAAAGAGGCTGTGGCGATGGCTACACAACAATGAGAATGTACTTAATGCCACTGAACTTTAAAAATGGTTAAAATGATAAATTCATGGTACGCATGTTTTACCACAATTTCTTTGGAATCTCGTGCTTTCCTGCTTTGCGTAACTTTGTTCCTTTAAGCTGAAATGTCCCCACCCACCTCCAGCTTCTGAAAGCCAGGCTTGCTTTCGAGGCTGCCGGTCACACATGCCTCCCAGTGAAGTCTCTGAACCAGAGGCAGCATGGCCCTCACTGAATCCTAACTGCAGAACAGAACGGAACATGGTGCATGACAGAGCACTTTTTCATATCATCAGATACCCACAAAAATATTTTAATATCCATTTTAAATATATGAAATGTAGCTGAGAAAAGTTTTGTGACCTGCTAAGGTCAAACCACTGGCAGGTAGCTGAGCATCCAATCTGCGGCTTCGAGTTTTAAATGGAACTACCCAAAGCCTACTGGATCCAGCTTTTGGTATTAATTAAGCACTTGTTTGATTATTAATTACTTATTGATAAGCCTCGTTTTTGTATCTCTACTGAGCTGTAACCATACCTTGAGAACATGGACCAGGTCCTAGACATTTTTGTAATCCTAGCAGTCCCAAGCATATAGTCAATCGATTATTGTGGAATTAATGAAATAATAATCTGTGAGCAATTTATATAACAGAATAGCCCCTACTAGCCAAACACACATTAATAATCTAGGATCAAAAAAGTATAAACAAAGAGACGCTGTTCCTTACTGATACCAACGCACAGCAGTTGTCCGGATTGATATGATAACCAACCAGTTACTTCATGTGAAAAATGTCGCTCAGAAATATCATAAGCGGCTCTAGCTGAGTAATACTCAATTTCTGCATTTGTCTTAACTCCTCTGCCACTTCCGAGCTGTGTTATTTTAGGCAGTCATTCTCAATGTTTTGATAAGGGTTATCACCATATTCCTACTCACTCATTTCTGCAAAATATGTTATCCTGTTTCCCTTTAAGAAACCTAAACAAACCGACGTTTTGCATTACTGATTTTGTTAAATAGCCACATCTGCACCTCAAAGGTTTGCCCACACTTCATAGCCACGTCTCATGGTTCTAAGCCCTTACGTTTTCTAGCAGCTGGTCTCTAAATTGGACCTGGAGTAGTACTTCTGGATCTTTGCTTTTCTAATTCTTAAAACTTATTTGTGGATTAATTACAAACGTAGAAAATTGGCAGCATATTATGCTGCTGGGGATTACATTACTGATATATTGCTGATGTAACCCTCAGCAACCCATAGACATAAAGATTTTATGTTCAATTACTTTACTAGTCTTCGTACATTGCCAATGCCTATCATTTATTAGATTTCCCTTAGTCTCCACTTTCGATAATTATACTCTAATTGACCTTACGGTCTTACGAGAAGAACAGAGTGAAGACTGTGGACTGCATTGCCAAAGGGATGCCTGTTTCAGTGACAAGCCCTGGTCTCTGCTGCAGTCTTCGAGCCCGGACATTTCCACAGACTCTCGTGACATAATGGTGACACCTTCAGCCTAATAGAGGTAATCGTCCTCTTAGTCACTGGAGATCTTTGAAGTCGTCCATGTCAGTGAAGCACTGAGTATTTTCAGACGTCGCGTGGGGTGCACAGTCCTCTACCACGGGATCATGCTGCTGTGTATGCCTGTCACCGTCTTATATAATAATGTAATGATGCAGTGTGGACCAGAAATAATGGGGAAGACGGAAATTAGAGAATTTCCATGCTATCTGGCACTTCTCCCAAAGGTTCTTCCCCTTGACTCAACACTCAACTCATCTGACACTTTAATACTGTCCGTGAAATAAGAGAGGGCATCTGCAGGATGCTGGCTCGTTTCCCAAGGCATGGCAGGGAGCAGGGATGCGACTCGCGGTTACAATGAGATGGCGCCCAAGCCGCAGCGCCCACGCCAAGCATCCCGTGGGCATATCCACCGGGGGCGCGCACTCGCCTTTCTGCGTGTGCTGTGTAATAGTTTGGAGGAAATTGCCCCCATAGTGTCTGCTTTAAGCGCGTTCCTTCGCATGAAACCAAGGCAGGACTGCACACCGAGGAATGAAAATCTTGGCTTAGGAAATAACAAACGTCTTTTCTGTTTTGTAGCCAAAGAGATTGAAACTCAAGAAAGATGTGGAGAAATACACTTTAAACAATTTGTAGCTATTTTGCTTGATTTTCCCTTGAAGCAATAAATAACTGTGCTCCCCGCTGCTGGTACTTTATCAAGCTCTGTTTGTTGTAACTGTGCATTATGTTCCACGCAAGACGGCATCTTTCAGCTTTCTTTTTGTATTTCCCTACTACAATTTAACTCTGTGAGGGGCAATGCCAGCGGACCACCGAGATGAAGAAAGAGCAGAACCCACTGCTGAATACCAGCACCTGGATACAGAATTCCCGTTAGGAACAAAGCGGTACCACGTTGGCTGCTTCAGTGCAAATTAATGCGGTGACAAAAATAAGCGAGAGCCTCTAGGTTGGCAACTACTCCCCGATGATGCTGACCTTTGTCACTAAGAAGCCTAGAACGAAAGAAGATTATTTTCAACACACTATACCTACCCCCTCAACCCACTCTCTGTCTCCTGAATGCAGAAGATCAGCCGCAGCGGGAGATGGGCTCTGAAGATGGCCCTCTCGTTTTGGTTTTTACTGAATTATGATCTGGTTTGTTTCTCTGTAAAAGGCAGAGGAATCAGGGGACGTGGTCCCATTCACATCATAATGACACGAGTTGCAACTGACTCGAGGCCTGTAACACGCAAGTTGATCGATCTGCTCCCGAGGCCTGCACTCACAATTAATAACAATACAGCTATACTGTGAACACTCATCCTCGCATTTAAAACATTTTTTATTTCCATTTTTTCATTTACTCCTTGGGGGTAAGGAGGCGGAGAAGTAGGTAGCCGTCTTCATTTACACCATAAATGGACCACTATTGTGTAAAACTCCTTAGGTATCTCAGTTGGCCTCCCTATAAAACCGGGCGTCGCAAAGCTTTCACTAGTCACTGGACTTGTATTTATCCAAATCACAAAGATAAACTGCCGGACACTTTTCAGATACAGAAGGACTAAGCAAAGTCTATGTTTCTAAGTCAGCAACCTCATCCTTTCCTTTTATGAATTGCATTCGAGCGAATGATGCCAAAGGAAGACCGGCCAAGGCTAAAAACTGGGAGTGTGTGGCTGAGCGCACAGTGTGGGTACTAAACAATCACAACACAAGCAAAGCACACGCACCCCAGGCCCCGTAATCCACACTGGCTGCCCAAGCGTTGTCGGGAAAATCCTCTGCCAGGAAGAATCCATCTCCTCTACAGACAAGAGGGTCTTGGATCGGTCCTCCCAAGATGCTATTGCAGTGAGGGATGGGAGAAGCAGAGCCCAGACATTCATTCCTCTTTGCCATATGGAACCAGTAAATCTAGTTGTAAAGACAAGTAAACTTGAGTCACAGGGGTGGGAAATGTTCTCCAGCTAAAAGTCCCCAGGGCTCAGTGAATGTTTTTGTATTAATAATAGTTTATAGGTAGAGCCTTGCAACTTAGAAATGTGGAGCTGTCATTTAGTACATAATATAATAAAGAATGCTATGTGTCATGAAAAGTAATATAAAGGAAATGTAGTCCACATAAGAGTCATTTGGATAATTATTTCATCTCTTTGCATCCCGAATTTTGAAATGAAATAGAGTCTTTCTTCACTTCTTCTGCAATAAATCATTAACAAAAAAGTAAGTGGTTTCACAAATAAATGAGTGTATCTATGACTACTCTCCCCAAATCGATAACACATTTATTGATAATCCTGCATTTAAAGGCTCATTTCACCTTAGTATTGACATTCTGTCTCCCCTGCCATTTCATTAGATTTGAAATTTTTCATTCTTGGTAATGAACTGTAAGAAAGTTGCTATGTGAGAAAGTGGCCCCATTTCAGAGGTGAGCAATGCAACTCAATATATCATTTTCTATTAATTACTATAATCAGTAAAGTTTCTTGTTTGTATGCTCAGCAAAATTAAAGTTAGGAGTCTTTGGCTTCCTCTTGCAAGGCAAGAATTCCTGGCTTCTCCTGAAAGACATCCTTTAGCTGCTCTGAAAAATGGAGCAATATATAAAAACTCACTTCCTCTGCCTTCACACACACTTGAGTCAGTTCAACGAATCCTTTTGAGTAACTGCAAAATACCAAACCCTGGGTGGAGAGCCAGAGAGTCAAGAACTAAAATGTCACACTTGCCCTTGAGAAGCTCACAGTCTAGTTAGAAAGCAGATATATACACAAAAAAATCTCAAGACAAAGCGGTAAGACTCGAGGCCCATGAACAGGAAAATGCAACACAGAACAAGAATGTCAGCCCAATGGGGGTCTAAGTTAGGGACTACTGCCTAGATGAGAAGCTAAATGTTAACCTTTCTCACATTGAAGATTTCATAACAGAATATAAAACATAAACGTCTCAGTCAGTGTGGGCTGCTATAGCAAAACGCCATGGACTGGGCGGCTTCAATAACAGGCATTGACTTCTCCCGGTTATGGAGACTATCATCCAAGGTCAAGGTGCAGATAACCCTCTTCTTGCTGTGTCCTCGCATGGTGGAGAGGCAAACTCTAGTCTCCTCCTCTTCTTATCAGGGCATCAATCCCCTCACAGGGCCTCTGCCTTATGACCTCATGCAAACCTAATTACGACTCCCCCGCCATCCCAAAGCCCTCACTTCCTAATGCCATTTCACTGGGAATAGTGCTTAAAAATGTGAATGGGGATGGGGGGGAGGGAAACATTCGGTCCACAACAACAAGCACGTCCAAGTGTATCGAATCACCAGGCCATTTAATAAAATCATGACCACGGTAATTTAGCACGCAACCTTTTGTGAAAATCTACATGAGAGGATCATTCTGTGGAAGAGTCTGTCCACTCCTTGTGAGGCAGATCAGTACACAGGGTCACTGCACAGCCACAGAGGGAATGACACAACCAGGGGAAATACATCAGTTTTCATCTGCACCCTGTATTAATGCTGCGAGGCCATAAAAGTGCTAATGATTTTAAATGCTGGAGCAGGCCAGACGCCAACGGCGGGGTTTTACTGCCATCTGCTGGCAGCACTCCACGATGCCTGTCGGGAGAGGGTGCTGGATTTTGCCTGCAGGCTCAGATGTGGCTCTACCAGCAACGACAGCACAGGTAGGGGAAAAAATATTTCCCATTAGCGATTTTATTAGAGAACATACATTTAATATACAATAAAATGAGTTTTCTAAAACCCATTTATATCGTATTCTAATCAGATAAGGAAATGGTAATAATATTTTCTCAGTAAGTCTCAAAATAGTAACCCCAGAACTAAACACCTTTTTGGATTCACATCTCGTGAATTTTTTTATGTATATCTTGTTATTCCCAGCACAATCTAATAAGATACACTATAGGGAAAGGCTGCATTTGCCATCAGATTTTCAGTTAGGAAAAACGATATATTGGTACTTGAGTGAAGTTGACTACGATGTATTTCACATGTTGACAAACGAAATATTTAAATGCCTTTTACTTATCTTGGTTCAAGAGCAGGTTTTATTGCACCAAATCCATACACTGCATGTGCTTCTCTAACTTTCCCTGAAGGCTTCTTTTAACAATAAAACAATTTATGGCCCCCCACAAAAAAAAAAATTAGGCAGACCAATTGTTCTATTACTTGCTGGTTTTCATTATATACTGAAACATCCATTCAGCATTTTTATCTGCTAATGTAACAGAAACTCATCTGCTCAGTGAGATTACTTGGGGTTTTTTTTTCACACGTTCACAAGACATTGTTGTACATTTCGCAATGGGTCTTTACTATCTAGTAATGATGGCTTGCAAATTAAATTAGTTTTTAATGGCATAGTTAAATTCTAATTTATGTTTTGGAGCTTTGTTTAATTCATTTAGTTATAACGTAATCGTTTTCTTGCTATTTTTTTTACATAGAAAGAACAAAAGAACGGGGGAGCTCATCTCATCGCATTCGGTTGTTTTGGCATTATTAAATTTTGTCGCTGATTGCATTTCGAAATCCCCAAGAAACTTTCAAAACAATTGCAGTCCGACCCTTTGGGCAAGACTCTCTGGTTGCTCAGCATTCTGTATAAGTTGAATCAAACTATCACTGTAACTCTAAGGGTTGGTTAGATATTGCACTTTTTCATACTCATTATAACCCTACTGTGCTGTGTAATGTACTGGGCAATTATTCTTTTGCAACAAATTCCTTTCCTGTGAGCTCTCTTTCTTTCCTGAACATTCAGGAAAACCGAAACCAAAAGTGCTCATTAGTAGCACAGAAAGTAATCTTTCATAATGTCTGCTTGCATTTTCTTCCCTCTCAATCGATAGGACTTTCATGGATCTGGTTGCAATAACCTTTTATAATACCTTTTCATTGGAGTCCACGCGGCAAGGGCACAAAACCCTTAGCAAGTTTCAACATTTTAAACCAGAAGCTGGATCCCAGGTTGTATTGGAGTCATTGAAGTGATTCGGAATTTCCTGAGCACACTTGACCCGCCCAGGAGGACTGAAGTACACAGGTGGCATTTTAATGAGGACTATCTGCATCACTGGCTTTTTAAGTTCCCATCCAGATAAGGATCACCTCTCAGGCCCATTCTCCCTTTTTTTCTAATGAGGAAATTAAATCTCATATCCCAGCTAATTCTCCCATTCCAACTGCAATTTGAGTGTGCTTCCCTGCATATAGTGCCCTGGGAGTTTCTAGATGCGACAGACAGATGCTAGAGGCCATCTGATTACTGACACTGCTGGTCCCCTGACC
>NW_006440645.1:8271280-8278062 GCF_000325575.1 Pteropus alecto | reverse complement strand
GTCTGATCATCAGCAAAGCATTCTCTTGTCCTGGAAAAGCAACTCATCACAGCGGTCCTACTGCCCAGGAACCGGGAGTGGCAACGTCACAAACGAAGACAACGTGAGAAGAAACACCTTGCCGTACTTCTTATGAAGATCAAAATATGTACTTGTGTGGGGCTGAGGAGACTGACTTTCCAGTATATATACCTTTTTTACTGTTTTCATTTTTTTTTCCTTTTGCATAGTCAACTTTTTAAGAAGCCTGCTAAAATTAGCAACATGATGTGAAAATGTGATTTTAATTCAGATTTTAATTCGGTTTAATATTTTAATTCGGATTTTGATTCCGTTTAATACTTTACCTGTTAAAGGCTAAGAAAGACATCCTATGGGACATCAGGGTCCTGTTACAGTAAAACAAAAAAGAACATTTCGCTTAGAAATCAATGAAGAATAAAAACTGCCTGAATGTTAATCCCCACGTGCCTCTGTCTGAACCACAATCCTAGTGTCTTCTTTTCTCCAAATTTGCTGCTGACAATGACTAGCACAGCATCCACAGAATGGATCCAAGATTACAAATGGGTCCTTGAAATTTACTTATTCAGGAGACCCATGTGCACTGAAGTGAGCTCGGAAAGAAAAGAAGATTTGCAGAAACTGTGATTGGCTTCGCAGCGCGCCCCGCCCTTGCCACTCGTGGACTCCGCCCGTGGCATAGTCGCTGTGTGCTGGGCGCAGGCTGCGGCTTACAGGCCGCGGCGTTTGCTCACCTTGCTCTGTAGTTGACCAGGCGTCACAGGACGCCCCTCGCTTTTTGCCTAACCCTCACCGAAGCCATCGTCTTCTCTCCCTAGCGTCGCGGCTCACTCTGATAGGGACACAAGCCCCTCAGAGGAAGAATGAGACCTTTTAAGACATGGTTCAAATGAAAATTGTATAGATCGTGAATATAATTCCTTTAAATGTAAAATTCTCTTTTGTTTATCTCCACACGTGTAATTGTGACCTTTGAAGTAGAAGCATCCATGATGTCATTGACTTATGAGCCATCTCCGCACCCAAAGGGCTAGCGTCCTCCGGTCCCCCCTCTAACGCACCTGCAGTGGGAGCCCCACCCCTCCAACGAGGGTTCTGCCCGCTGGGGCCCTCCTGGGGCTCCCCGACTGCACACTGTTTGGGGCTGAATTGCTTCCCTCAAAAAGGGACATTCAAGTCCTAACTCCAGCTATCTCAGAACATGACCTTGTTGGAAGCGCGATCATTGGAAATATAATTAGTTAAGAGTAGACCACGCCGTAGCAAATCCAACATGGATAGTGTCCTTATGAAACATAGGCACAGAGGGAGAACACTTGGTGACAACAGAGCAGAGCCTGGAGTCATGCTGCTACAGGCCAAGGCACACCAAGGATTACCAGCTGCCATCGGAAGTTCGGAGGAGACAAGGCACCCAGTCTCAGAGGGAGCTCGGTCCTGGTGACACCTTGATCGTGGGCTTACAGCTTCAAGAATGAGGTGAGAATAAATGTCTGTTGTTTAAAGCCACCCAACTTTGTGGCGGTTCGTTACCGCAGTCCTAGGAAACTAATACACGCCCCCCCACACTCCCCCATCCCCCCACACCTCCCACACACACACCTGCCAAAGGCCTGGCCTGGCCTAAAACCAACCCACTGGCAACTTCTTCCTGCTTCTCAGGGGTCAAAGGGACTCAGAAGTAATTATGAGTCTGTTTTACTCACATTACAGGTACTTGGATCCCATAGACGTGCTTAAAAAGTCAACCATTGAATGATAACACGAAGACATAGTTTTAAATTTCAAAAAACAAAATTTTGAAACATAACCTGTTTAAGTAGGATATACCTGTTTGGATGAGGTGTGTTGCTTTTAGTATGTCATTAAGTTTTGTTCTGGCGGTGTCAAGGAATTTTTCATTTTTAACCTAAGAAAGTTGATATGTTTTATACATGATACTATTTTGGCCATGAAAATAAACATACAACTGGGGAAATTTGAGTTTGGGCTTGAAATCAGGGGTGTGTGTGTGTGTGATATTCATTGATTATATAGTCAGCGAATACAAAAGGTTAAAGAAAAAGAATTTGGTTTTGGTTTTTATTTAATTTTTCGAAGAATCTATACTTTTAAGAGACAGAAAAGGAAAAGAATAGCTTCAAAGGTATTTAATTTTGAAAATGACTTTTGAGTTTGACAACCGCGTCCCTCATAAGTGTGTCAGTGTTTGGTCTGGATGTGCTGTGGTGTTAACTTCACTGCACGTGACAGGCTTGGGAATTGGCCGGCTTTTTCTAGCCTGTTTGGGACCTGAGAACACCTCCAATAACTTCATCCTCAGCTGCTCGTTCCCATGAACAAACTCTACAGTGTTCTCCTAACTTTTTGACCTGGCTCTATGTTAAGAAATGCATTTTACATTGTGGCCCAGTACAAACCAACCTCCACGTGAACATAATTTGTATGAATATACAATATATACTTGAAACAAACATTTTGCAAATTAATACTTGTCCTTATTCCTTATTACATACTCTATTATTTTCCTTCTATCCTATTTCATATGCTCAACCCTGCTTTATTTTTCTCCTCAGCACTTATCATTATGTAACATACTATATAATTTACCTAGTTATCCTGTTTATCGTCTGTCTCCTCTGACTAGACTCTAAGAAACATGAGACAGCAATTTTTGAAGATTTTGCTCTTCCTAGTTATGCAGTACAAGAGATGAGTTCGGTGAAAGAATGAATGGGTGATGAATGGTGCCCGCATCGTACAAGCCATGCCCTGCACCTGCGTTCCAGAGGCGAAACCAAATGTCCCAGGAGTATAATTGAGACTGTCAGTCTATTTCATATAACCTTATATAACTTTATAACCCATATGCAGTGCCAGCTCTCTTTCGTGTTGCTGTGAACACAAAATCAACAGCACTTGCCCTAGCGATGACATCGCCCTGATTTGTCTGGGACACACACACACACACACACACACACACACACACACACACGAGTTAGAAATGTGAGGTGATGGATGTTAATTAACTTGATCTTGGTAATCATTTCACAATGTATATGCATATTAAATCATATTGTACACTTTAAAATATATATGATTTTCTTTGTCAATTATTCCTCTCTCAAACTGTGACTTGAACATAGCCCAACAGTCTCTGTGTCTCTGAGAGGGAAGGTAGAACCCAGAAAAACTGCAAATCACAAGTTCAAACTATTCTCTGGTTTGCAAGAAGTTTGAATTTATTTTTTGAACAGGCCATTCTTAGGAAAAACTACTCGTTCTATAAAGTTTTTTAATTGTACGAACTCTAAAGCAAAGCGCACTGGACTTGAGATATATAAGCTGCTATAGTTCCAAGGAGAAAAAAACCACCAGGCCTAGTTAGCATGAAAGAGTTTTTAAAAAGAAAAATAAATAGACTGTTTTGACAATAAAATGAATCACACCAGGAAGATCCGGTTGCTTTAGGAGAGAGAGATGGAGTGTTGAGAATCCCCCCACCTGGCTGCTTGAGCAGACAGAGCTCAATACCTGTGGGGTGAGGCCCGCGACTAACTGATGACCCTCCTGAGAAGCCAGAGAGGGCTGAAGGGCTGGCACTAATAAACAATTTATTGAAGATTTTGTAAGATTTTTTAAAAAGCAATAATATATAATCAGCACTCAAAAGTTGTGATTAATATTTAAATTTTGACACACATAGAGCTGCCTTAGAGCTAGATGACCAAAAATACAGCATAGAGCTGAAATAAAATAATTCCCCTCTGAGGACTAGAGCTTGGGGACCTCACAAAGACGGCGCAAAGACAAAAGGCAGTTCGGTCAGCTGAAACTGAGGTGACACGTTCAGAAGCCCCGCGATCTGAAAACAGAAGAGTGTATCGGATGTGTCCGTGCACATGTATGAGAGGCTCGAGCAGGGACTCCCAGAAAGAGCTGGGAAACCGTGAGGGAGCAAAGACCACGTGGGTGGGATGGGTAGGGGCTCAGAGAAATGTGACTTGGGCACACCACAATGGAACTCACAGGCTGCTTGAGCCAGGCAGTGTTCTCATATGTACCCACGAAGCGACTGAGAAAAGCTTTAAGAAGTATGCGTCAGTGCAAATCGATTCGATAAATCTGGGACCCCGGGTAGGCTGGGGAATCAGTTCATTCCCTCCCGGTCTAGTCAGCTCCTAAAAGGAAAGAATAGTGGGATTTCGTCTAAGAATTCCAAGGAGTGGTCTCAAGAGGCCCCATTCGTGTGGGCTCCCCAGATTTCCTGAGAATTTAAGTGGAGTATTTAAGAAACCCCGGAATCCCTTCCAACTGGAACCGAGGAGAGTCTCACACTTAGAGAACCACTTTTAATGGAATTAAACATGATTCTTTCTGTGTATAGAAAGGGTTACCTGGACTCATCAAAAACCAAAACCCACAGACCCAAGGTGGCAATCCTACAGACTGCCTAGTGTCATTAGTTTATCATTTTGGTTGTAACATGATGATCCAACAGAGAGAGAGAGAGAGACAGAGAGAAAGAAAGAGAGACAGAGAGAGAGAAGAGACAGAGGAATGGTACAGAGGATTGGATGTATGCAAATAAAAAAAGAGAGAAGGAAGGAAGGAAGAGAGAAGAGGGAGGGAGAGAGGGAGGGAGGGAGGGAGGGAGGAAGGAAGGAAGGAAGGAAGGAAGGAAGGAAGAAAAAGAGATGGAGGGAAGGAGCTGAAAAAAGGAAAAGGGGATGGAGGGATATAGGGAGGAAAGAAGGAAAGAAAATGAAGGAAGGAAGGAAGGAAGGAAGGAAGAGATGGAGGGAGGGAGCTGAAAAAAGGAAAAGGGATGGAGAGATATAGGGAGGAAAGAAGGAAAGAAAACTTAAAGAGGAAAGAAAAACCTCCATTGCATGACATTTTTAAACAACTGGGTTTTCTAAAGGCAAGGCAAGTTACAACAAATTCTGCATAACTGAGAAGCAATGCATACATCGCAAAAAAGAGGGTTTCCACTTTGCATTTTGGTATTCATTTCTTTCCTCTTTTCAAAATAATAAAAAAAAAAAATTTAAACAATCTCTTGTTTTAATTCCGCCACCTGGAGCCTTAAAATTTTGTCCCCAACTTTGTGATTCACAATGCAGAGCTCAGATGGGCGTTATTAGCGATGCCGGGCCATCTGCTGGTCTCCTGTTTTAGCCGATCATTCTTGCTAAGTAGGTATTAAGATCAGTTAGTTGTTCCTGTAATGCTGACAGAGTGTATATACTGTCACCATGTAAAGGTAGCAGTCTTTCTAAACATCACTTTAATTTGGGTATCCTCTGAATTTGTGTGCCTTCTACCCTAGTTACAGCTCTGCCCTTGAAACCTGTTTCATTGGCATTTGAACTAAAGTATCATTGAAAGGATTGAGCGGGGGGTGGGATACTTGTGAAGCCTCGAAGGAAATAAAGGATAAATCTAAGGGATGTTAAAGAGAGATTTACAAGATCACCAGCTACCATCAATCTACTGAATGTCAGCTTTACCATTAGCTCCTCTATGAACATACAAAGCCATCTGCTGTGGAAAGGTCAGTATTGTATGGCACACGTATTGGCCAGAAGGCAACAGCCAGGTAAGTAATACTGTCACGTTGCTGGGAAATTTACCTCAATCGATTGGGGGAAGAAAAAAAAAACCTGATATTTCAAAACAGTGCAAAACTTAGCTTCGTATTTGCACTAGCTGTGCAATGAAGAGACGTAATTCATGTTCATTGCCGATTATCCATTAAGAGCTTTCTAGCAACTTTCTTTTCTTCTCTACACCCAGTTGGTATTCCATACACCAACAAAAAGACTGTTCACAGGCTGACCTTCAGTAACTTTTTCAACTGTGCAAAGACCCCTAGACAATGTCAGTGTCTGAATGCCACGACAGCAAGAGGGAGCAGAGAGCGTTGGGCCCGGGCCGGAGGGAAGGGAAGAGAAGAATGCACACAGCAGGGAAGGGGCTTAGCTGGAAGCAGGTCTTTGTGGTCCTCCATCAATGCAAGGACAGGACAGACTGTGGCACAGAAGATTATCGATGGGTCATGAGGAGACTGGATGACCACTTCCCCCACCCGGGTCTCTTAAGACCCAGCTCTTCTCCGGTCATTATTTTATTGTATAAAAGCAGGAAATCCTCCATTCCCATCTCGTGCTATCATGCCCACTTTTTTGGTGAGGGGGGGCATACAATGAAATCATCTTCCGTTACCTGGGAGTGGGGAGCCAACAGCTTCCTACTTATGCCAGCACACATTACAAAAGGAGACGAGAAGGAACACTTTCTACCTGCTGGGTTCCAAATAAAGCTCAGTTTATGTTCCCTCGGAGTTCAGACTCAGAAGAAAAAAAAAAAAAATCATGTAGTGACCCTCAAAACAACGCCCAAAGGACTAAGAGGAGACTTGATAACGGAATGGTTCACAGCAAAAGAGCGAAGGGCTTAGTTCCTGAGTGACAAAGCAGCCCAGAGAGAAGGCATTATTCCACGCCCGAGCCGAGCCACATGCCCTGGACGGCGGCTTTCTCCTCCACGCCTGATTGTGTCTTCACATCTATTGTTACAAAGGTTTCAGGGCCGCTAGAGGCTGGAGAGTCCAGTTTCTGACACGGCTGGAGAGCAGATTGTTGGGGGGTCGGGGGGCACCTTCCCTGGGGAGTGAGCCCTTTTTCTCAACACCCCAGTTGTCTCACAGTCATTGGAAGCAAAGAATGCAAAACCCCGTCATGCTGCCATGATAG
>NW_006440645.1:8238201-8271232 GCF_000325575.1 Pteropus alecto | reverse complement strand
ACAAGTATCACATAAAGTATCCAAAATCAGGAGTATTTGGGGAAAACAATCGTTCACTTGTTCAACCAAAAAAAAAGGTTTCTAGATCTAATTGTCACCTGCAGTGCACACCACACAAAGGTTGCTGGCTACAAGACAGAGTTATATAAATAGCATGACAAACAGCTGCGGATTTCAATTACTCCATGATCATCAGTGTATAGAATAAAGAGGCAATTTTGCAGAGGAGAAACCACAGGGAATACATTGGACTGACAACTGCCTGGAATTCAATTTGCCGAAGTGATATTGAAATATGGGGGAGAAGTCGCAGTACGCTGATTAAGTTTCAAGCTGCTGCGTTGCTAATACTGTCTCATGAACCTGTACGCTCTATTATCACCATAGCAACGTGATCATCAGAGCAATCCTGAAAGCCGGCTACACCAAGCACTGTTCATTTACATTTGTGATAAATGCCGGAAAAGTCAGGTACATTAATAAGCCAGGACTCTCGCAGAACCTGGCATCCTAGAAAAATTGCACAGAGCAGAAAATATTGTTTTTCTATACCTTTAGTTATTAGACACATATAAACAAACAAATAAGAAAGATAAATGAATAGAAGAGCCAAATGTTCATCTAAGAAGCAATAAAACCAGAAAATCTGTTTTACTGTAGCGCTGGTGATATTTAGATGTGTTCAGAGCACCTAATAAGAAAAAAGAAAAAGTAGCGTGCTCTTGAGATATTTGAGGAAAAGAGAGTTCACACACACACACACACACACACACACACACACACACACACACACACACACACACACACACACAAACACACTTTTCACTTAACAGTATTAAATCGTTGGTTCTCATATCACATAGACATGTGAAAAAAAGCTTTGCATGACTAAAGTTTTGCACTACTGTTTATATTTACTGAGCTTAATAAATGAATGAAAGATATAACATTATATAAAACATTTTTGAAAAACCAGACTTATTAATTTGACTCGTGATACAAATTTCTCATTCTCAAAATATTTATTTCTATTGCCTTAACTTTTTAACTATTGATTTTAAAGGAAAATGAAATATAAAATTATATTTTTTTATTAAGGAAACTTTTATTTTTATTTAAATTTTTTAAATTATTTAAATTTTTTGGCTTTTTATTTTTATTCAGGAAATCTGCTTTCCTGATAGAGTATAGCACAGAAATATTATAATCTGTCTTGAGAAATATTCTATTTTCCTTCCAAATTAATCAATGAGAAAAATATCTCAGAGCTAAATTTTAAAATGTTTTGCTTTCTCAGAAATGGCAAATGGAGACATTTCCTCCAGAAACACTAAACGTGTAATAGTTTTCAAGTATTTCTAGACAGCGTCCTCTGTTTCTCTGAAATGACATCTTCCTCTTTGGGCCCCTGTCTGTCCAAAGGCTACATAACATCCTTAGCAATGACACAATGTCTCCTCAGGCTTACGTGGTACTGCAAGTTGGCATGAGGAAAGTTTATTCTTATGCGCTATATCCAAAAAACAAATCTGTTCCCCAAGTAATTTGCTCATTGCAATTCGAATAAAGGTGACTCTTAGCAGAACACAATAAAAATATCCCAAAGCAAACGTGCAACACATGGCCACTTTATTTAGAGGGCGGCTGTATTGTGTGGTTATGATATAGGAATGTTGTCATTTTCATTCCCAAAGAAACCCATATCTCACATGTCAATAACGCACCTGAAAAGAAAAGTAGCACAACCTCTAAGGTTTCTATCTACCTCTTTCTTGGGCAGACTTCCCAGACCGTATGACCAATCTCCGCACACATGTCCACGCACATCTCCTGTCACGTTGTCTGATTTCCTAGTCCTCCAAACGCATCCATATTCTTTGGAAAGCATCAAGCAAGGAGCTTGGAATAAATTAAGCTTGAGTTAAAATTTCAGTTTCCAGTTCTGTAACACCAGGCGAGTCAGTCATTTGACGTTGTGTGTCTAATCTCCTCATGTGTGAAATGGGGATCACGACTATCCCCCAGAGCTAAAGATTAGATGAGATGCTATGTTGTGTGCACGCATCCCCCACATGGCGAGCGCTCAGTCAAGGTGAGGTCCTTCCCCCTGCCTCCCTTCAGTGCACCTGACCCACTCGTCATGCTCATCTGTCCCCCAGAGTGCCCTTCAGAGCCTCCCCCTTCACGGCTCTTCATAACAACCATCCTGAACAAATCTCCCCATCACGCCACTAACCCCGGGAACCCCTCCCAAGCCTCGTCAGCTAGACCCTTTGGCTGTGCCCTGTTTCCTTTTCCATTGCGGGCCAATGTCCCCAGTCACCTCCTCCCTTCTACCCCCTCTTTCTAGCATGTCTTTGCTTCCTGTTACCCAATCCCTCTCCTTAGAAATCCTGGTCCCTCCTCTCCTGCAAGGCAAAGAAGGTTGGGAAGCTTCCCAGGGAGACTGGGAAAACTCCCTGAAGAGCCAGGTAGATTTAAGAAAGTGTAGCACACACAGCAGAAGGATAAGGTCAGGATCCAAAGCAGTCTGCGCCCTGACTCAAGCTGTGGAGAGGATGCGTGGGAAAGCGGGGAACCGACAGCTGAATAAAAAGCAAATTAATTCATCGCATGCTGGGCGCAGATTTCCCAGATAGAAGCTGCTTCTGAAATGCTCTCCACTACACGAGACTGAAGAATTCACTTTCTCTTTATTCAACACGCGTGTTAGAGAGAGAGAAGGAGATGACATAAGCAGGGAGGTCGCCCAACTGCCCATCTCCGAACAATCCACTTTCCCTCTGTCTCAGTCTTCCAGGGCTCCTGGAAGAAGAATGCTATAGACTGAGATGCTTAAACAACAAGCGTTTATTTCTCACAGTTCTGGAGGCTGGGAAGATCAAGATCAGGGCCTACTTCCTCATGCTCACTGTGTCCTCACAAGGCAGAAAGGGCGAGGGCTCTCAGGGGTCCCTTTTATAAGGGCACTAATCTCACTGGTGAGGGCTTCATCCTCATGACCTAATCACCTCCCATGAGGAGTTATGTTTCAACACATGCTGCCCTTTTTCCTATATTCTTTTTGCTGGACTCTCTTCCTACTAATGGCCCCTGTTCGGTGAATTCTCGTGAAGAATCGGTCTGTGTTACCTCTGCTCTTTCCTGGCATTTCTATGTAAATGACTCCCTAACCTGTACCTCAAGCCCTGGCTCCGAACTATGTGGGTCTAGTCACCTCTGTACCATCTTCGTCCAGACTCGGTGGCCTTCAAACTCTGCGTATGCAAAACCCAAGACTCTCCTGTCTCTAACGTAGTTGATGTTCACAGTTCCCCTCGTGGGAGGCCTGGTTCCTTCGCTTCCTCTTTGTTAGCATGAGTATATTGAGGAGGGAAAGGGTTTCCATATGCCCCTTCTCTCTCTTGAATTTTACTCTGAGCGGAATCAAATTTCATGATCATAATTGGGCCACGATGGGTGTTTGGAGTGACACGACGTTCGTGGTTCACATATGGGGGAGTAGCTTCTCTCTGGCACTCTCCAGAACCCCAAGCCCCACATCGTTAGGCTGGGCCAGGGCCTGTATCCTTGAATAAACCTAGCCATCTCTGTCTCTCTTTTTGCCACAAGTGTTGTCAGGTACTGACATTCTTTGTGTCCACGTGGGGTTAAGATTTGTAAACAGATAGAGAAAGAGCCCCATTAGCTGGGCCATGCACAGAGCCCTACGCGGCTGGCAGAATGGGATCTCATTGACCATGTGCCATTATTCTTCATGTATATCTCTCCCTTGAGAGTTCATGACAAAATAAGGAGCTGTGGGCTTAAGGAAGAAGCCAAGTATTATGAGATTCTTTGGAAAGGTGCCAAGCGATACCATAAAATCCTTGCTCAATTTGCTAATAATATCCTTACTTCAAGGCCCAGTTCCAATGCTTCTTTTACACAATGACTAGCATGAGCTCACATGCGAATCTAAACTCTGCTATGCCCTCACTGTGTGCCTTCAGTCAAGTTACTTACCCTCACGAAGAATCATCATTAAAAAAACGTGGATTTGATTTTTTAGTGAAGATTAAAAGCAGTAGCAGGCATTCAATAAATGCTGCCTGTGACTTTCAGCCTGTGTCTCTTTCTTCGCCAACAGTTTCAAGCTTTCCTATACCACTTAACATATAAAAGTGTGAATTTATAGAACGTTAAGTTTACTACCTTTTTACAGTTTTCTGATTTTCTTGCCTCTAACAAGAAAGTTGAATCACTTTGTGGGTCAAGCTTAAAGCTCATCCTTTTCAGATGACCAAAGAGTGACCGGCACAGCACTAGTGACCTCAATATCACACGACAGGTCAAAATGCTACATAGCAGTATAGCCCAGGGACATACTTCAATCATATTGTCAATAGATTTTTTTTTTACTAAAGATCAAAAAGCGGAGGCTGACATAAGATGGCAATTCTCACCATCCGGCAAACTCCCTCGGCTGTAGCAATTCTCACTGTGCCGTAACTGCAGAAGATGAATGTGCTAACCTAATATTCACCGACCTGCATGGTAAGCTAAGGTAAATCAGAAAGAAAAAAAAAAAAGTATGATATTTATCCCAACCATTGTTTCAAGTGATGCCACATTACTGCAAATAACGAAAATCAATCCAGAATGCAACCCCACAAGTTGACTGAAATCGAACAAATGAGGTCAACCAGACTTCAAGGAAAATAAGTAGAATTGCGAGCAGCCACAAATAACACTCGGCCTTTGCTTCACTATATCACGATCACTGGAGTAAATAATATCGATAACTAACACGTATCCACGTAATATCTGTTGTGACAAATATCATTTTATTGGACACATATTTGCATTCCATGAAATACTTTAAGTTCAGCAAAATATTTCTGAGAATCTTTTCAGTTGGAGTCTGCCTCTACCTATGCATGAACTCACCTTCGATGAACAAAAGGAAGGCGACCTTTAATGGCTTCCCATTTCTGTTTTATTCTCATTTGCCAGTCCCTTCAAACTGGGAAACTGCAACGGTTTTAAGAAAAGAGTATCATTTCCAACCCTATGCGCTTCCTTCCCTTCAGCAAGGAGAACAGGTAAAGTGAGAGCTTCTTCACTATATCATCCTCGCACTGCAATTACAGGGTAAGGAAAGAAAATTAATACTCTGCGCTAGGGGACAAGGTATTATTATTTTTAGTGTTGTTATTCAGGCAGTTTGTTTTTCTGTTCGGTCCTTAATCAAACTGTAATCAAGCCGAAATGCCTCAAGCCGACTTTTGAAAAGAAGAATGGCCAAGAGCACATGCCCGATCACTGCTGCCAGGTGAAGAACTCTCCCCTCCACTTCAGCAGCGTGTGCGCCCCGATAGTGCATCAGGCCCCAACTTGCTCGGTGTGGTTGGCAGCAAAGAGAAGCAATGCAATTTGGGGCTGTGTCCACAAACACATCCGTCACCGAGAAGGGGAAGAACGCCTTGGTGGTTGCCCTTGGGATCACTATCTGGTATGAAATACGACGCGTGGCTCCCGGCCCTGACACATCAGCAAGGTTTTGATCAAGGAGGGAAGGACTCACAAGGGAGCCTCAAATGCGGATGAAGGGAGAGCAGAAAGTTTTGGAAGACTGTGGCAAACGTTCTGCGGTCCGACGACGACTAAGAGGTGCAGGGCAAAGATTCACAAATGAAGGAGAGAGAGGGATTGCTTGGGGGTGAACAAAAGCAGAATAACCACAGTAAGGAGATGAAACCGAGCAAAGGAAAACAGGCTGACGCTGAGGGGAAGTCTGCTAACACAGAAGCCAATGGCCTCTCGAGAGGTTTGAGCTCCACTGCCCGGGTCATTTAGAACTGGCCTGGAAAAAAGCTCTCAAACAAACATTGTCGGCAACCAGGCTGCCCTGGCAGTGGAGAGTCAAAATGACCTACCAGCTCCTCTTCGGCATCTCTAATTTTTGCGATATATAACATCACATGATTGCATCGCCTCCAAAGGGGCTGCTCCTCGCGCTGGGGTTATGATGAGCGTGGATTAGTCCGCGCGTGACGTGCAGAGGTCCAACCTGGAAACCACAGTCTCTCATTAACCAGCAGCATCTTGTATTATTCTCTGGCCTAAGTCAAAATTAGAATTGGAGGTTGGTTTGTTTTTTATTTCTGGCAGGCCAGATGAAAGCCTCACTTTCTCAGCATTTTGCAGTCTATTTTACTATGAGCTACGAATTCTGCATGTTTTTTATATTTTGATTTTTGTCTCAACAGACACAGAGGGAATAAAGTGCTAGGAAATAATTGGAAAATGGCAACTGACAGAAGATTGTTTTCAGCATGGGATATGATGCAGAAACAGCTGATAGAATAAAGCCAGTCACTTAGGAGAGTAAGCTCTTTTCACTGGAATAAAACTTCATTCTCTCAGTATCCTCGAAGGATCGCGACATGTACACAAACGAGTATGGGACGCCAGTGGCTCCCAACAAAACTAGTCCATGGCGCCTCAGTGAGCCCTTCCAGGCTTCTTCAATGCGAGTGCCTACCTTCAGAGCACCTCCTGGTCCTCAGATGTGAAACATTAAGAAAAAGGCAAGTGTATTAGAAAACTGTGTATCAAGATTCTAAGAGTTAGTGATAACATTTTTCCCATGAAGTTTATAGAAAGCCTTGAGTCTATAGAGTTGTACTTTGAATATGATTCTCCATATGTTTAATCAAACACCAGTGTCAGGTGCTAACCGTGTGCCTGTCTTTTCATCCTGCTTGAACGATAAATCCATTTAGTATTTTTTAAGATATTAGAGAGCGCTTCCATCCAATAATCCTGTATTATCGATCTCGTATTTTTGCTATGCAGAATTTCAAGTATGCCATATCGCTCATTCCGTCGCCATTCAGCAACTATTTAATTAAGCAAATAACCGTGTCGGCCCCGCAGCTACAAAATAACTGCTACTGTCCCAGCATCAGGGCGCTCACGGTCCCGCTGATGAAACGGACGAGGTGGGCGGAGAGCAGCGTGGAAAGCGCCTCATCAGAAGAATGACGAGCTGCACTGGGAGTACAGGGAAAGGGGCCACCGAATTTGGTGCGTGAGCGCGAGAGACGTTCGACGGAGCTTGTCGGTGTTCTTACAGGTTTCTCTCTCCCTCTTCCTTCCCTCCATTCTGACCCCAGCGTGCCATGTGCACACGTCAGCCTCCCCCGCTGAAGCCTATTGTACCCTCTGCCTCACTCGTCCTCTACAAACATGCCGCCCGAAGAGCCATCTCATATACGATAGTCACCTCTCTGCTGGGATTGGCAGCTCATCCTTTTTATTCAAATTGCGCTTGTAAATATGCCAAGGAGAGTTTGAGGCAAGTCTCACATTTAGTGGCATATAAAAGAGTTATGTTTCCTAGTCGCTCGGAAATGAAAGAAATCTTAATTCTACATTAATAATGTTTTTTTATAGGTTTTCCAAAAGATCGAGTGTCAAAAATTACTATTGTATTTCTTTACCACTCGACTTCTCACTAGACAGTGGGCTTGATGGCCAAGTTGAGGAAATAAGCGAGGCTTCTCGGCTTAGATCACAGGCTCACTTCTCTCTTACGAGACTTCTCCATCACTAGCTTTCAGTCCTCTGTGCCTCTGCTCTCTTCTGGAAGAGCCTCGCTCGTCATCTTCTCTGACTTTTAAAAATCTGACTGTTCCTTAAATTTGGGGTCACATGCTACAGTCTCCATGAAAACTTTCGGGAAAACCATCCTTCAGTCAGGATTAAATCGCGTATAACTGCAAATTCTCACTCGCTCTATTCTGTTTTACATTATCCACACACCATTACGAATTTCTGGATGGCAGAAGGTGCGATTTATCCATCTTTCAATCTTTGAGGCTTTGTGCATACTGGGTGCTAAACTAATGATTGCTGAATAGATAAAAGACTACAAATAGCTTCGTAATCTGTAAACCAGATGATAATTATTTTAGTCAGCCTGAGGTGTCATAATAAAATACCATATAGAGGGTGGCTTAAATAGCAGAAATTCATTTCTCACAGCAAAATAGGTTTCATTCCGAGGTCTCTTCTACTGGCTTGTAAGCAGCTGTCATCTCCCTGTGTGCTCATAGGACCTGTTCTTTGTGTAAGCTCATGCAAAGAGCAAGATTTCTCTCTTCCTCTTCTTATAAGGGCATTGTTGGACCCCAAAAATCAGAGGGTCCTCACCCCCTCCCCTGTCCTTGGAATGTATGTTCTGCCCACAGTTCCCAGAGTAGAAACTGGTTTCAAAAATGCAACCTTGAGATAGTAATGTGGTGTCGGCCCCGCAGCTACAAAATAACTGCTCCTTGCCTTCCATGTTCAGGGGCCAGTTTACAAACCAACAGGCACCAATCCCACAAGAAGACCCACCCTCATGACATCATTGATCCAAATTACCTCCCAAAAGCCCCATCTCCAGACACCATCACATGAGGAGTTAGGGCTTCAACAGATAAATTTTGAGGGGACACAATTCAATCCACAGGAATAACGTATTCATAAAGTTGCACATGTGTGCACATGCACGTGTGTACACACACATTCAACTCCATTCCCATTTAATTTTTCCTGTTACTCTATCCATTCTTTTCAAACAAATGGCAGAGGTCTAGTGAAGTTTTACTTATATTTAGGACTTGAGATTAAAAAGAAGAAAAAAAAAAAAAGCTGGTGAAAGCCATAGCTCTAAGAACTGAGACTCAAAGAAAACTGCATTTAACACATTATTTAATTAAAATCGGATAAAGTGGTTTATTGCCATGTAACTGAGTTTTGTTCTTTGAATTTCATGTTGAAAATATGTCATTATACTGAACACATTAATCTTAACGGAATACACTTTCTAAGCAGCCTTTGGCATGTGTCTCATGCAATATCCACACTTACATCTTTTCAAACCTGGCTATACTTACATTTCATGACAAATGGAAGCTTTAAAGCCACCTACACATCTTCACCATCTAGTGATTACTCTTGACCACTTCTTCCAACGAGATCTGGAGAAAAGCAACCAAAATGATTTCTAAAAACTAGGAGAAAACCATAGGACTATGGACTCTATGGGCTAGATCTAAGAGTTAATTATGATAGTAATAATAAATAATTGGACTTTGGTGCTTTTAGAGTTAAAAAGCATTTTTAGGGTTTATCATTCATATTTCTAGTCCAAATCACTACCCTTTACATGAATTCTCTCTACAAAGTTCCACATAAATAATTAATCAACCTGTTTTGGAATATTTCCAGAGACAATTCACTGCCTTATACATTCTTAGAGGGTTCTCCTTCTTAAAATCATCTGTGTAACGATCCCCATCAAAATCCCAGCAACAGCCATCCCTCGTTTCTGTTTCTGACTACTGAGTCTCGCAAAACGTTTATAACCTCTAGGTCTTTTGACATCTTTTTATCGTGCCAGCTCTTCTTGTTACTGTATCTGGAAACCATAATTCTCTCCTGTAATTACGGATGATAATAACAATGGCTAACATTTATGGAGCCCTCTGTTTGAATACTTTATTTACATTGTTATTTCTATTAACTTATTGAATCCTTGAATCCCTAGAACAACCCTTTAAGGCATACATTATTTTGATCCTCAAAAGGCATGCCTACCAAAAGGCAAGCTTCTAAGTGGCAGAGCCATTATGGGGACCCAGGCTTCAGATTCCAGGGTCCCCACTCTAGGCTACAATCTCTTCCTACCACCCTGTTTGCTTTCCTTGGCACATTTCTAGTCTGTCCTGTACGTTCCTGTGAGGTTAGGATGATCTTATTTCTCACCTGTCAATCAGTGTGGTGGGCCTCCAAGACCCACATGACAAAGAGCTTGGGGGATGCAGATGCTAGGAATTCCCCTGCCAAACCTCTCAAATCAGACTCAGTGGAAGGGAGAGGGGGTATCGATGTTATTTAAATCTCCTCAAATGATTCTAATGTGCCCCAGTGGTCCAGGGCAAAGATTCACAAGTTTTAGATGTCATCTTAAATTCCGATTCAGGAGTATAGCTTGGGGTTCAGAAATCATTTTCATTAGGATCCACCCCAGGCAATTTTGTTTCAGGCAGCATTAGATTATGTAATCCTTATTCTCACACCACTCCAACATGCCCTAAAGTGAAGCCATCTGAGAAATCCGCCAAGGTTTCCTACATCACCAACATATTCAGGATCACAGCAGTCAAATTCGCTTTCTTATTTCCTCCCCACCCCCCGTAGCTCAGACTCCACATAAGCACTTGATGGGTACAGACATCAGGTGCCCAATGTGCCCCAGCTGTACAGACACATTTGAGGCAAATTTACCTGAGGTAGGTACAACAACCTACACCGAAAATGGGAAAGATGCACTTTTGAAAGTATTTACAGTGGGCTATCTTTTAACTGTTCTTAAAATATCATCATTATGCACACACATATCTTTTCACATTCCATACAATATTTTCATATAAATAAAATCTGCTGACTTTCAGTCAATTCAACAAACATATTTAGTGCACCTGATAAACCCCAGACACAAGAGGACTAAGAGAGAGGAGAAAGACGTCATTACGAAGATGGATAAGTTATGGCCCCTGCTTTCACAGGACTCATGTTCATGGACTGACCGAACTCTTCATCACAGCTGGCCAGAGCGATGATGCTCAGGTGACCGGAAACCCTACATGCAGTTTTGGAGATGAGGGCTCCATACACGGTCAGGGAGTTGCACCTGTTCCCACGTTCCCACTCAAACACTCACGTTTCCAGAACTATTCCAACCACGGGCTCCAGTTTGGGTTGTTTTTCCTGTGTTCAGATCATTCATTCATTAGCTTAACCTCATACCTCCATCCCCTCCCTTTATCCACCAACTCAGACGTGACTGGGATTCGCTCATAAATTCCACCTATCTCTGGCCACTCCTGGCATGCCCCAACCCAGCATAATTCTTTTTACGCGAGTGAGAATTCTTTCTAATCGAAACCAGAGCCTCAGCGTCAATGTGGCACAGTTCATAGTCTATCGAGGGACATGTGAAGACATATCCACAATTAATCGTAAGACAGAATGTATTATAATGGTATAAGGAAGCAAAGAAACAAACGAAAAATGCCACAGCAGCATATTGGAGAGAGGGATTATTTCTCGCTGGGATGACAGAAGGCAGCTCATGGAAATGTGATGTTTGTGACTTATCTCAAATGAAAACGAAGACGTTATCAAGAGTTAAGGGCACTCTAGATGAGCGGAAGAGAATGAATAAAGGAATGAAGTGGGAGGAAATTTGGGGCACTATCAAGTTAGACAAACTGCGGTTCAAAGGGGGTGGTTGGCAAAGGCACAAAAGTTAGTTGGAAAGGGGATTTGTATGGGTGAATTCCACGATAAAGAATTTAGACTTCATACCCTATGGAATGAGCCATCAGGGGTCTTTCAGGAAGAATGTGATACAATCAACTCTGCTTAGAACAATTCGTCAGCTGCAGTTTAGAGGATAAAGGGGAATTGGGGAAGGTGAGTAAGAAACAAACCACTGGGAACCACTGACATTTCTTCTCCTCAGAAAGTGAGCCCACGCCCTGTTTGCCCCAGGGTGCTCGCCACACTTCCCAGCGGCCCTCCCCTGAGGCGGACTGCATCACAGCTCCCTTGCCCTCCGGACCCCTTTTATGTTCGGCCAATGGCGAAGACCCACAGAGACGGGGAAGCGGGGGTGGGGGAGGTGGACTGACGGCGTATACTTCCCCGGCTTCCTCCCGCAAGAGTACGCTGGGCCAGCGGTGTCCTACTCTGATGGGAGGTCACAGCTCCCGTCAGCCGGCCTTCTCCCTGCCAACCCCCCTCTCTCTAAGGTTCAGAGCTTTTCTCTCCTTACCCTTTCATGCCTAGGGTGGAACAGCAGCCAGTCCTGTATCCCTGAGGTGCCACACGGTCCCCGGTGGTACCCTGTGCTTCGGCAAATAAACGCTTTATCAATCTTTCCTCCACTTACACACTTTCAGGGGGTCATTGGCTTCTTGCCAGGACCCTGACTGGTGCGGGCAGCGCTAAGTGCCCTGGAACCAGGGTGCTGACCATGAGCACAGAAAGTCAAGGGTAGCGCTTCTGGGGACACAAACCTAAAAGGGTCTTCGCTGATGAGGAGATAATAGCTTCGGTAATGCGGCCATGGCCTCTTAGTTAATTTACCAGTTTCTGATTGATGATGCAGTTGTCGCACGTTGCTGAAGCTCAACCCGTGTCTGATAGGAAAGGGCTTTTGGGAGGAGAATCCACGTTCAAACCATTTGTTTTAGAGGTGAGAGGGCAGCTTGAAGTCAGACCAGCGTAGCTCACAGGCACAGCAGCCCAGGTCCATTGTTGCAAACACGAAAATGGGACATCTTTTAACACGGGAGACAGACGTGTGACTGTTTATATAATGTATGCGAAGGCTGCGTCGTGGAGGAAAGGAAGTACGCGGTGCTGAAGCTGCAGTTCTTTGAGCGGAATTATAGGAGAGGACGTTTGGAGTCTTCTGTGCAGGTCTATATAGCAGTCTATTCAAACAGATCAGATAATACCTAAAGGGCAGGTGGCTTATTTGTTCTAAATGCAGCAAGAGGTAATGGCATGCTTAAGTCATTCCTGCAGCAGCCTGTAATTTCACAAGTGCTCAAACATTTCCTTTGACAGCTGTGCGGTGTGTTCATTATGTTGTCAATGTGTGCTTTAGAAAGGAGAGAGTGCCTGGTAGCAGAAGAGCTGGGGGGGGGCGGGGCAGGGGGGCGCGGCAAGCGTTCAATGTTTTTTATCTCTCCAATTGGTTTAAAGCAATCAAGTAAGGGAAGAATCCTCTTTCCTGAAAATATTCAAATTGCCCATTTCGCACACTATTCCATCTTTTATAGAAAGATAAAGTTAATCTTCCATGATTTACTTGAAGTTAGCGATTATAAGTATCTACTTTTTGACCATCCTTATCACACTCTCTGAGAATATATTTAAGTAGAGGAGAAGCGAGTAGAAGAGAGAATTGAATGGCCATGGGGAGGGCGGTGTGGAATTTTTAAAAAACACACACAATTCATGTAAGTCATGGAAAAAGAGTTCGAGAAAATTTGACAAATTAAAGTAACTTTTCAGGTTTGAATTACAAAGGAGAATAGGATGTTTTTAATTTCAGAAAGAAAGCATGATAAATACCGTGCAAGGGAAAACAGAAGGTGGGGAATTGTTCTCATCTCCCACGAGTGGAAGAGGTTCAGATCGGCTCTCCCTAAGATGTGCCATTTTGGTACGAGGATTATTTTGAGCCAAAGGCAATTGAGAGCCTGTAGGGTCAAAAGAAACTTTTACCTCTCACTTAAACAATTAAATTAGGAGCCTTGCCCATAGTAAGAGTTGTCACCAGAAATAACTTTTTATGACCTATGTATATGGCAGGGCAAAAACATCTAATTATTGAACATCTGCTGTACTTTACCAGTCTGTGAATTACTCTCCTCCCCACTGAATTCCCAGGGTGCCTTACCTCATTCCTTAGCTCGGGATGACATGGGCACCTCGTTGTCCCTTCCTGTCTCTGAATCGCTCATATATCAGGGTCTCTGACCCTCTCATGCACGTGGAGTTCATGTACATCTGTATGTAATTAAATCTGGTTGTTTTCTTAATCTGTATCATGTTTAATTATTAGATGAGCAGATAGAACCTAAAGGGGCAGAGTAAAGTTTCTTCCTCTCCCACAAGCTCTTCACCCTGATTAAAGCGGCCTGAGGAAGTGTGATTCTGACAGATGCCAATGTCCTTCTCTTTGACTCCGTAAGTCCCTTTCTTTCTCAATCAGCACGCTCCCCCATGGAGAACTAAAGATGCAGAGACCACAGAGAACCAAGCAAAGCCTCTTTATTATTATTCTTTTCAGCTTCAGCTCTGAGCGCTTCCAGCTGGGGTGAGGAGTGAAAAGTGGCGACAAAAGTAAGGTAGGTCCTATCTCTACGACACCAACCATTAGAGAGAGACAGAAAATGTCCTTCAAATTTGTCAAATGTGGATCAACTTAATGACAAAAAAGCACACTTGACTTCAGCTTCCTGTCCAACAGATGCCAGTACACCAAATTAAGTTCTTTTTTTTTTTTTTTTTGCACTCTGACTAGCCTGTTAAAATAGTTCAATCGATTGACCTAATTTTTGTTCACCTCTACTTGACTGCTATGTGCTGTGCAATTGGTTCATAACTCCCACTGATTGAAAGGTATCCACAGCAGCTGGTTACCCTATTTGAAGCTGACATCTCTTTTCTCCATGTTTCTTTTTGTTTTGTTTGGCCTTGCTTTGATACCAAGGCCATCTCATGGTCTTTGATATTTTAAACATTTTAATAAGTGGACTTTCAGCAAGGCCCAGCAGCCAGAAGACTTTAAAGAGTTCATAGGTACACAGTCAGCTTATTCCATGTTTTCATTGTTTATTAATGGTAATTGATGTAACTATTGCCTTAATTAGTGCGAATTAAAAAGGTGTGACCCCTGACATTAGTCTAATGCAAACAAATTTGAGGGTTTCTGATGGAATAGAACAAATACACTAAATAAAACTAATTGAGAGAGAGAGAGAGAGAGAGAGCGAGCGAGCTTGAATGAAAAGTAGGAATTAGAAAAAATTTTAAAGAAAGCCCATTAAGAAATATATACAAAGTACAATTTATATACTAGGCACTGTGATAGGGCACTTTTAGGAAATGTATAATCTAATGATCAAGATACAGATTCCTGTCTCTCAAGATCTCTGATTCTGTTCAATTAAGTCCTATAATTTGTTGGCGGCAGAGGTGGGGGTGGGGGCTGTGAGGTACTGCAGCACTAACTAGATGCCCAGATTTTAACTGTAAGCTAACATTTATTTGGTATTTAATAAGTGTCAAACATTCTTACAAGCACTTTATACTCTATGTCGTAGGTGCTATTATTTACATCATCTTATAGGTGAGAAAACTGTAGAAAGGTTTGGAAACTTGCTAAAGGTCACACAGCTAGTAAATGGAATTTGCTGGTGTCACTGACTGTGTGTTTTAGCTATTTAATAGATAGTAGCATATTCTAAGCCTTAAAAGGAGAAACATCCATATTGAACAGAATGAAAACTTTATTGTGCCTAAACAGAACTTTAGGAAATTTGTCAAGAAATACTTGGCTGAAGTTTCCAAATAGTGGGAATTATTTCCACTATTCCATAACCCAACTCCAACTGAGAGTTATAAATCATCAGAAAGAGATTAAGATTGAAGAGCTGGGCCAGGGATAGAGAGACCTGTCTGCAGCCAGGAGACCGTTTAGAGGAGGAGACACTCTGAAACAGTTTATTCTATTTCACAGTTATAATCTTGGGGCTCGTGTGATTGTGTAATGTTGCAATTCTCTAACTTTAATAGTCATATAGTGAATCAAAAACAGTACATAAATGTAATAAGGTGAATAAGTACAGAATTATATTTCCTTGCATTCATTCATTAAACGATTTTTATTGGGAGCCAATTTGTGCTTGGTATTTGTCAGAGATTATCGATACAGTGAGAACAAAACAGGCACAGGTCCTTGGGTATGAAGCCTACACATTAAGAGGGAAGAGATCAAACAAATAATTACATGATAAACACGATAGGAGTCATGATGAGATACAAGGTACTTGAAAGCATGGAATAGGGTGGTCTTAGGGATAGTACGTGTTTCAGGAACTGAAAAAGGATCCTTAGAAACTGAGTGGCAGAGAGTAAAACAGAGAGTGGTGGGAATGAGCCTGGAATGACTGGGAAGAACCAGGCCCAAAGGATTTCACAAACGAATTCTACCAAACATTCAAGGAAGAAATGATAGCAGCTCAACACAAAAGCTTTCGGAAAACGCAAGGATAAAGAAATTCTAATTCATTTTATTAAGCCATTATTACTCTGACAAAAACGTAACTAAAGAAAACTGCAACCCAATATCCTTCATTAAAATGAAGGCAAGTATCTCTAACAAAATATTAGCAAACTGACACAACAAAATATAAGACCCCTTCCCACTAAAAATTCTCAGGAAACTCAGAATGAAAGGAAACTTCCACGGCCAAATAGAAAGCATTTGTGAAAGAATCTACGACTAACTATATTTAACTAGCGTGCTTTTAGACTAATAGGAGAACAAGGCAGGGGCATCTCTGTTCTTCCCGGTTTTATTCACTATTTTGCTAAAGACCATAGCTAGTACAATAAGAAAAGAAAAAGAAATAAAAGATGCAAATTTTTATGAAAAGTAAAATGTTCTGTTTTGCAGACAATGTGGTCCTGTGTGTATGGAGACCATCCTAAGGAATTGATAAGAAAGCTGGGGAAAAAAAAGTTGATTTATCAAGGTTACAGGATAGTAAATCAATATATAAAAATCAGTTGTATTTTTATGTATTAGCAACAAACAATCTGAAACTGAAAAAATAACTCTCTCTACAGTAAAATAAAATATTAACAAAAATTCAAATAAAAAATAAAACTTAAAAAATGATATGCAGACCTGTAAGATTAAAACTAACAACATTGCTGAGAAATATTTTTAAATGCCCTAAAACACAGAGATACCATGTTCATTGATTTAAAAACTCAGTATTGTTAAGATAGTAATTCTCCTCTAAATTGATCTATAATTTAAATGCAATTGTATTAAAAATCTCGATAGGCTTTTGAGAGAAATTGGCAAGTCAATGAGAAAGTATCTAGAATAATTATAAGATCTAGAATAATTAAAACAATTTTATCAAAGAAAAACAAAGTCAGAGGACATATATAACTTGATTTCAAGACTTTCTTAAAAGATAGTAGTTAAGAAAATGATATGGATATATGGTAGACATATAGAGTGCGGAAATGGACGCACATTTGTATGATCGATTGATTTTTCATAGCTACCAAGCTAATTCTATGGGGAACGAATAGTATTTTCAATACATAGCTCTGGAATCACCGTACATCCATTAAAAAACAGTTGACTTACACTTCACACCATATACAACTAGGAATGGGGAGTGAATCCTGGGATGGCAGCAAAAAAGCAGGGTCAGGGTGGGAGGGTGCAAAGTCGAAGGGATGAGTGGCCGGGGAGTGGGTAGTGAAGTAGACTAATTAGGCAAAGGGATAAAATCATGGTAGTATTTTTAAAATGTTATTTGCATACAACATGTCACATTATTTTATAATAGCCTCATGCTAGTCCCAATTATCTCATTGAAAAATAATAATATTCCTAATAATCCCCTTTTCCAGGAACGGAATCAAGACTCAGAAGGACTACGCTGCTCACCCACATCACTTAGCTGGTCAGTAGAGGAGTCCAGTAACCACCCCAGCTTCTCGGACTGGAATTCAGGCCCTATCCAGTCTAACACATGCTGCGTGTTAGGTAGGGGGAGAAGCAGACAGAGGATAAGGGAACCTCACCCTTCACCCAGGGAGCATACCTCTTTTATCATTGAGAAAAAGCATTGGGGTCTGTATGCAAAAATGTCCAAGATCCACTCGGTGCTTTAAAAGCCATGATAATTTGAGGTGAAAACAGAAGCTCATGAGACTTTTTAGAAATTGGCTTCAGAGACTGCTCAGTCGCAGGGTTCAGTTTTACCCCCTGTCAATGCATCATTCTGCACCTCACTAAGGTGCCTGATCTGTGTGTCGCTTAAGATGGCACTCCATCATCACTCCACAGGCCAGCAGGGTGTTTCCTCTTTTCAGCCCTACAGTTAACAGCCCTACAGTGTTGGCTGCTAAGTTTAAGCCACTTGAGATGCCTCACTTAGCAAGAAGCAAGAACAAATTGGATAAGCATGATTTAGAACTAGAGTCTTAATTATAGTATTGTGTACCTGAGATAATTATTCACACGATGTAGTGGTGCTTGAGACTATTATTTGTGATCAACTCAATTAATGAAATTTGGCCCGGCCCACAAGTGAAGTCAATTACCTGGCAATCACAAGTCTCTTTATAGCTTCAAGCTGACTATTCTAAAAAAAACTTTATGCACTAGATACATAGATAAATAGATTTATTTATATCTAATATATAATGTAATAGAATATAATTATATATAAATCTTTTCTATATCTACATTCAAGATACATAATATAATATAATATAATATATATAATATAACATTATATTATATTATATTATATTATATATTATATATGTTATACATACATATAAACTTTTTTTCATTTACCATCCAATCCCTTTCAAAGAAAATCACTCTCTATCCAAGTCCCAGAAACATCGGAGTAGATATTCTAACCCTTTTCTTGTCAAAACATTTTTTTAAAACATTTCTATCTAGCTTCACGGAAATCTGAAATGAACATACGTGACCAAGCCAAACTAATTACTCTACGCCAGCCTCTGTGGTGGTGGGAAAAAAAACTGAAGGCCTACATTCACGGTGTACTGGTCATAAGGTGTCAACAAATCAGGGGCATAGTATGATGAAATGTACAGTAATCTTTCATTTAAATAACAAGATGAAGAATATGATTAGAATAGAGTTGGTCATCTCAATCGTTTAAAACCAATATCTGGTTATATATACATTAGGAAACAATGCTAACCAAACTGTTTAAATTTCCCCCTGAATTATGATAATTTGACTGGCTTAGTTCAAATGGCAGATAATTCCCACTAGAATTAAGCTATGGAGACTAATTTTCAATATGATGGTTGCGATACAACATCATTAATGAAATATTCACATTTCGACTATCCCCTAAATTTTTATAAAGTATCTTATTTCTATCATTTAATTATGAGATACATAGTATCACCTCAAAAGGGGCATGAAGATCAATGCCTATACCTGACCTGGCATAAATTCCCTGAAGCACAAGGAGAATTGAACCACAAGGAATCAATAATATTGATTATATTTATTCTGCATCAGCTCTGTATCAGCCACTCTGCTGAACACTTTTCATGCAATATTTCACTTAATCCTCAAAACAACCTAATAAGATAAAGGCTGTGGTTATGTCCAAGTTATGTTGAAACTAAAGTTAGCCACGCTAGGTAACTTATCCAAGTTCACTTAACTAGCAGCGGCAGAACTTTGATTCCAGCCAAGCCTGTGTGTCTCTGGCTACGAGTGCAGTTTCACGATGTCCGTGAACAGGCTGTACGTAGTGTCCGTAGCTGGTCACCTTGGAGACCCTTTGGTCCAATGTCTCTCTCTATAGGGAAAGGCCCCAGGGAGAGCCTGTGTTATTAGAGGGAACTGGAACTCAGGCCAATTGAGTCTGGTTTTGCTCTTTAAATGATAAAAGATCATTTTAAGTTTCTTTCTACTATTGTTCTCTAACAAAAGTTTAGATATTTCAACAACAAAAAAAATACTTTTGTTTTTTAATTAAATCAACTGTTTTTCATTTGTACTATCACTGAAGTAGAACGTTTAATAATTAGAGTACTTATTCACCATAGGTTTAGGGTGAAATTGTAACTCTGTTCTACCTTGTAAGGAAGGCTTCATATTTCATTTTTTCTTGGGCTTCGGAGCATACACTGCACCCAGAAACCCTGCTCGTGAGCAAAGTACCTTGAAAAAGCAAATCGACATTCTGTGAGCATGGTCAGGCTCACCTGCTTAGCAGGGGCTTGATCACCATCAGGGAATAAAATCACCAAGCACTTGACAGTACTATTTCGAGGACCAATGAATGAGTCAAAATAACAAGTATTCTATTATTTAAGTTCAAACCAATCATTTGGCAAATATTTATTACTGAGCTTATTGTCTACATTTTTCATCTACTAATCATTCTGAAAAAAATGAATTCTGTTTTTAAAAATGTTAAGGAATATTCTTCTAGTTAAATGAAACATAAAAAGAATGGTTTATAAATAAATTAGGCATTGCTGTTTCTAACATACCACTGGCTACATGTTGTGAGGGCTCCTCTCACTATAATAAAATTAAATAACCTTTTCTTTTTCAGTGTATTGATGGCTTGTGATAACATAAATAGAATCTAAAACAAAGAACCAACAAAGAACATTGAGCTGAATGGAAATGAGCTGTAAACAATCTAAAGGTTGCACTGCCCAAGAATATAAATTCTTATACATCACTGACATAAGGAAACTGAATTTCAGTCTCCGTGCTCGAGACTCCTTCCCTGAGTCAGGAACCTGGAAAAAGATTAAAGAGGTCTCAGGAGACTGCGTCTGGGGACCATCAGCATGGGAAGCAAGATGAACCTGATGCCCAAGGTAAACGAAGAAGGGCAAACGGATTAAAGCGGTCTGCAGCGGGGCAGGACGAGGGCGAGGCAAGAGAGCAAGGGGCTTTCTGAGCTGATGGGAATGTCCCAAAGCTGGGTTGTGTGATCGCTGAAAGACAGTAGCACTTCCTAAAAATCACCGAACTGCGTGCTCACGTTGGGTGACTATTATACTATACGAAGTGTATTTTAATAAAGCCATTTTAAAAAACTGAATAATTGACAATGACCAGCTTTTAAAAAATAGAAATTATGGAACAAAAATATAATAGTCAAATTTAAAAGTCCTAAATATGGAATATAGACTATAAATTAAATTGAAATATTATATCAAATCTCCTAAATTGGATAATTTAGGCTAATTTAGGATAATTGTGGCTGTGGAAGAGCATAGGAAAATTACGCTAACATTTTAAGAATTCAATAAGCGTGATACATGCAACCTTTCTTCAAATGATTCAAAAAAATAAATCGTGTGTGTGTGTTTGTGTGTGTATGTGTGTGCATGTGTGTAGGTGTGTTTCTGTATGTTTGTGTTTGTGTGTGTGTGTGTGTGTGTGTGTGTGTGTGTAGGGGGTTGAAGATCAATAAAGCAAATGTTCTCTGTGCTCTTACTGCCACTTTGTGAAAGTATAAGTGTATTTTAACATAGAAATTTTAAAATTCATCATTTGAAGAGACTATAAAAATAGACCAATTTCAGTGACATGATTGATAAAAATTTAAAAAGACAAACAATATCAGAAATAAAAAGGATTTACCACAGACATGATAGACATAAAAGGATAAAAACACAATAAAAAAATTATGCAAATATACCTGAAAACATACATAAAATGACTAAATTCCAAGAAAATATAACTTACCAAAATCTAACTCAAGAACAAATTAAAATTTATAGTCCCCTACAGAAATTAGGATTATAAAGAAATCGAATCAGGAGTTAAATTTTTTCATACAAAGAAAATGGCAGTTCCAAACAGTTTAACCAATGAATATGATTAAATTTTCAAAGAACAAATTATTCCAAAATTTTAGAACTCTTCCAGAGAATAGAAAAAGAGGTAATACTTGGATAATTCGTTTGTAATGTTAGTATGACCCTAATAATAAAACTAGACAAAGATAGAAAGAGAAAAATTTTAGTCCAACCTCACAAATGAATAGAGTAGAAAAATTACTAAACAGAATAATGGGACACTGAATACCATGTATTTAAAAAATAATATGTCAAGACCAAATTAGTTTTTTCTAGAAATGGGAGAAAGTTTAACATTAGAAAAGCTATAAACATAAGATACTGCATTTACTTATTAAAAGAAAAAAAAAGAAACTTTAATTAAGAATAACAAGCAAAAATCAATTTAAATGGAGAAGTAAGAGAATTAATCATTTCTCAATGTGTATGTATATCAAATCATCACACTTTACACTTTAAATGTATACATGCAAGAAAAATAAAATCAATTAGAAAAAGAAAGAAAGAAAGAAGTAAGTATGAGGCAAATTATCCACTATCATAATTTTTATTCAACATTACACCAATATACATGCTTATATATTAAAGGGAGTAGGCTGGTTTTGTTAATTTGCTTACGTAGTTTATATGCACATTGCATGTATTCTTTTCCACATGTCGAATATGAAAATGTTTAGTCAAAAAAATCAAGGTAGACTTAAGGAAAATCATGCCAAAAATCCAGACGTTTGTTTACTGTGTTCTTTAAGTGCCTTTTTATCAAGATTTTATGGCAGTTTGTTTTCGTAGGAAATCCATGAGATTTCTAGTGAATGGGAGTTTATGTTCCTTTAACCCACTCATTTGCAGAACAAGGACGTGGATTCTGAGGCTCAATAAGATATAACTCTAATACAACTTTTAGAGCATGGTTCCTTTGGCCAAAATGAATTCTGGCATTCTGAGAGCTTTGAGGAGCGTTAATAAAACTAAACTAAACCGTTATCTATGCAAATGAGGTGATCTATATGAAAACACTCTACAAGCATGACCACATGCTCAATTGTAAGGAAAGGCCTGGACAAAAACACTCATCTATAGAATGAAGACAATAATACCTCCTTAAACACCGTGGCAGCCCATGGTGATGAAATAATCACCATGCTGTCAATAAAGATATAAGAATCATAAACCTTGTTCTTACGTAATTCTCAATATAAATTACCATCATTCTCAACAAATGTTTATTAAAGAACCTATATTTCATTTCTTTATAAGAACCAGTGACATTTGAATAGCCGTCTTAAATAGCTGAATTCAAGCAGTAATATTGCTTCTCCTATAGCCCACTGGGGAGGTCCTTGAGAAGACAAAAGATCACTTTTATCATCAGTGTGATGTTTTAAAATCACTAAAAAAGTTTTATAAAAACATGAGTTTTGCCTGATCATAATGCATTTTCATAAATTTCAGTAGTCATCTTTCCTGACTCCACACCCATTTTCTTTCAGCAGAAATCACAAGAAAGGGTCTGAGACCATCTGTTCACAGCAAGTAAGCACTTCACCCACATCCGTAAGACCAAGAAGACGTCTCAGAACTCAGCAGTTCCTCTACCCTTCCCACCCTCCAACATAGCTTCACACACTGCCTTGTCTCATCCTCAGAGGAGCACTGATCTTTTAATGCCCTTCACGACTTTATTTATCCCCACATGCCCATCCCTCTATGGCCTGTGAGCATCCTTTTTCTGTAGCCTCACAGGGCCTCAGACAGTGTCATGTGCTCTAAGATCCCAGCAGGTCCATCAGTGCAAAGAGAGTCATCTGCAGCTGCACGGAGATAACAAAAGGACAAGAACCGTTCCATTTGGAGGTCAGTGGAGGCCTCCCTAAACCTCCTAGTTCTGGGTTGATTGCTGCAACCATCCCCAGTGTCAAGTACCAAGCTGGCCAGAGACACTAGTGAGAAGAAGAAGTAGAGCGGGAACATCCCACCCACCGCCCACTCTGCACTTAACGTTCATAGGTTCCTTATCATTCCCTGACACCTCAGACGAACACAAGCATCTGAAATTAGAGAATGAATGAGGAGGAAACTCTTTAGAAGGGAAAGAAATTTGGAGAGCAAACTTTGAACAGTACCTGAGATTGTAGAACTTGAATTTGACTGCCAAAAAGAGCCTGAATTTTAAGTTGGAAAAGACGAGAATAATTTGAAGACTCATTGAGTTTTTTACTGCTAAGCCAAAGAGGGGTGGGGGAGGGATTTAGAATCAAGGAGAGCCTATGCAGCTATAAAAGACTTTTTTTGCACAAATCTGATTTGTGGCTGTTGAAGTTATACCTACTACAAATATTTGATCACCCGCAAAATGGTAAATAACATGTTGTTTGATGAGAAAAGTAGTTTTCGAACAGTACGTATAACATAATTCCATTTTTTAAATAGATAAGCTTGGGGAAAAAAGACTGTGTGATACACTATGTCGTTAAGAGTGGCACTATTTTTGAGTGGTAACATCATGGGTCAGTTTCCTCTTTTATTTTTTTCAGTTGTATTTTCTAGTGTTTTTAATAAGTAGCAGGTTTGTTTATTTTGACAAGAGGGGGAATTTTTGTTTTAAAAAGGAAAAATGGTCAACGGTGTTGAAAGCTTCAAAAAAAGTGACTGCAATAAAGATAAGAACTGTAAAAAAATAAAAGGCAATTAGATTTGGCTGGTGGAATACTCATTATTGATCCACTGGAAAATGATTTTTTAAAGTAATATATAAAATTCTAATATCACTGGTTTTAAAGGTAGTCTTGGTATCATATAGTGCTTCTCCTATACATACAGAATAGATGATATGGGACTCATTCATTCCCATACTGGAATCCTAGATGTTTCTCCTCATTCTGATGGAAGCTACTGTCTGATGAGAAATGATTTTGTCACACCGCCACACTTTGTGTGACAACACAAAGACGAGTAAATGCAGGCAAAATTGCACCCACCTTCTTCCTGTGATGCTGCCCTGCCTCCAAGCAGGACTTCTTGGTCAGATGTAGAACTGGGGGCTAATTTAAGGACTATCTCACAATTCATTCAGTTCACTTACGTTTTTATTTCTGTAAGACGGTCACTATATATGACAGGTTACTATATAGTTGATATAGTTACTTCTGAATATTTTTAGATCTATTCCAAATTGTAGAATAAAGTTTTATAGAGATGTACACAACACAGCAGGTGGTCGATATCCAAATTAGTTACAGCTGCCACATTTAAATAACAAAAGAAATTGACTAGATAATGAGATACTGTATATATGTAGATGAATACAGTATAAAATGATGATAAAAGAGTATGAAACTTGCAATGACCTATTGCGTCATCGGATTTTACTGTTATTCCACAGTTTCACTTCCTATTTCTAACCTTAAAAGGATGATTTCAGAGTCCTTGAGGGAAAAAAAAGAACCCTAATGCATAATGCAATGCCAGAGAACAGTGGGTGCTCAATAAATGTTAGTCGATGCTGACAGTGGAACCAGATTTAGATAATAAAGTTTTATAAATCTGAATGCATGTATATTTCTTAATAAATACTAAGGATACGACTGGTCCAAGAGGAAAACACAGACAAGTCCTTGTGAGTTTCACATTAAATATTTAGAGAATCTTCTGATTCAGGGACACCTGCTAAGCCATGATAAGAATAATGCACTCTGGGCTGTTCGAAATCGTTTGACCCTATGAAACATTAAAGGCATTTTATTCTCAAAGGGTTCTCTTATGAAAGGGTAAAAGTAACCTCATTCTTCTTGCAGAGCAACCAAAAGGGAAATCTTACATCAGCTAGCTAAACTTAACAGCCTAGTTGGTCTGTAGGGCAAAATGCAATGGCCCACGGAACATCAACTATCTTTCTGGGATGAGAGATGAACAGCTCCATCTCTATCACATGCAGTAAGAGGTCACTTGGACAGCATGGATTAAACATGTCTAAAGGTTCTTCTGTCCAGAAACCTCTTTCCCCAGCCTACTATAGAACCAACTCATAAAATCCCAGAGTTGGAAGGAAGCTCAAAAGCCTCCTGCCCAACAACTTCATCTTACAAATGAGAAGAAATAAAAGGACTGATCGTAAGTCACTTTAACATAAGCGAAGCGACAGCATAAGGGACTAAAACCCAGACCTCCTATCTGCCAGAAGACTACTCGTCACCTAATTTTGGCTGTCTCCCTTTCTTTCTGGCATGACATTCCCACTCTTATGACTGCTATTGAATAAGAAAACCAACTCAACAGCATCTGCCCTAAAATCTTTTCAGAAGCACATTAACATGGATGTGTTCATATCATTAGCTGCTGCTGCTGTGCATCCAGGAGGAAAAGACTTCTGCCTTATCAGCTCTGCTCACATGCTGCTCCCCATCTCTACAGAGCCGTTCCCCAACTGCACCTCTGAGAGGACTCCTGCCCAAGGTTAACATGCAAGTCAAATAGCAACCTAACCACTTCCCCCACAGAACACGTTCTCCTACCTCTGGATTCCTACAACATTCACACGTACCATTCATCTTCCCATTCAATAATATAGACCTTTTTTTATCATTTGACTCTTTCATGGTTCTGTGTCTCGTCTCCCGATCAATGAGCGCATTCCTCGATGGCCGACCCATGCACCTGATTTCATTAGTGTCTTCCACAGAATCTCACGGATACTCTTCTTAAAACAAATGAATATGTTTAATGCTTGGTCTCCTTCCAAACAGAATTTATAGCAGTAATAAACAGCTGTTGGGTTTGACCGGGGGTAAATTCAGGAGTGTGCATTGCTGATAGTGAATGATTGAGAGCAGCATGCGAGGTGGACCACGAAGGCCCAGGCCTCTACCTACCATGCAGCCGCCCAGCGACGCCTGCTGTCACCTCCACAAACAGACACGTCTCCCCTGAAAGCCCTTCATGTTTTATCTCACGTTAAGTGACACCGTAAAGTCTCCAACTGTGACATCTCAGACATTAAAAAGCAGACTCTTCACAACTCATTTGGACGATCTGGACACACGAGGTGATGGAGGTTCGGAGGGCATGCTCTCCTTATTTGCATCTTAGGAAAAACAAGTCCCCTGGTCTGCGTTCAGAACGTAAAGCTCCAGGCACGCCTCAGGTTTATTTGCTGCACATCATTTCAGATACACGCAATGTCACTGAGACGCAATAAACAGGATATATTCAAGAAATTCCAAAGTTCCCACCTTTTGTTTTAATTTGCTATCAAACCATGATGTGCGATATCACTTATTTAATATATCTATATTCTTTCTTAAAAGAAAAGTCTTATTCCCTGAAGGCAAATTAAATAAGCATTTATCGAGATGCTTTTTTAAATAATTACAATTAATTGCCATCATCACTAAAATAATAGTGTTTGGCTCATAGCTTATTTATCTACTGTGAATTTTTCAAACCCATTAATTTTTTTTTCTCAAGCTTTCCGAACTCTACCTGGTCATGATTCTAAATGTTGTGCTATTAGCAGACTTTTAATTAAAACTGCTATAAAATCACTGTTATTTTTCTTGGCATTCATAAACACATGTATTCATCAAAATGAACAAAATGTTCAATTTAAAAATAGTGTGGTTTTCGATATAATGTAAATTGAAAACACAGAATATACTCTTTTATCCACAGGACATTCATACCACTTTTAACAGTTGGTGTCAGAGGTTGTAAATAAACCACGTTTCCCTAGATCTCATCAACCTGAAGACACAATTAAGTTCTGATGGTAATAACAGAACAGCCACTGCCTGAACTTCTGCCCCACTCAAAGTCGCCAGGATAAACACTACTAATGATAATAGTATCCCACACTAATCCTCGCCAATTTACTCTACCTGAAAGCAAGCCACAGCATGAAGTCTTATCCAAATAAAAATAAGAGCCTAACAATTGAAAAACAATGAAAGCAATTTAGATCTTTATTACGGCCTCTTAGAAACATTCATGAAGTATGGAAGAACTTACAGATCGTCTTTCTCCATCTCTGCTGCAACTTTCCCAAACATAACAGCTTCCCCATTGTCTCTCTCATGGCCCCTTCCAACCCAACTCTCCTCTCTTCTTTCCCTGCCCTACCCAGAAAGGCCCTTTATAGTCTAGATTGACCTCGGCTCACTGGCACCCATCTCACTAATTATGCTCTCAAACTGTCCAACAAAGGAAGGCCAGAGAACTGACCAGTTCTATATAACTTTCCTTTCAAGTAATGGGCATCAATCACTTTTCTCTCCCCTGTCCTGATACTGACAATTGGCTCCATGGACCCCAAATGCTAATCCCAGATTAAGCTGATGATGCCTCTGCTACGGATTCACTACGTGGACCCACCCTGCTTCTCTGTCCTATGCTTCAGCAGTTAACCTACATCGCCAATGTAACGAGGCTGTGAAGCAGAATCCTCTCTGCTCCCGGGATCCTATAAAAATCTTTGAAATGCTCTTCATCACATCATAGGCTTCTCTCCAAAGAGCACTGGTATAAGAGTAGGGAGAATTCAGGGGGAAAAAATGAGAAAAATGTAGGTTAAAGGATGATATCGAGCAGCCCACAGTTTTCTGTTCTCATAGTGACCCTTCAATTTGGACCAATACTCTTCTACAAGGCTTCTAAACAGAGCTCCAGAAACATATATTAAAGAGCTTTCAAATGTAATATATAGCTCTTTAATCTACTAATTACACATATTAACTATAATTTGCACAGACATTCAACATACCCACAATACTAAAAGTTATTAAGTGGGAGAAAGACATGGTCCTGCTAACATTTTGTAAAGATCCCTCTGGTTGCTCTATAGAGAATAGGTGGGACCAGAACAAGAGTAAAAGCAGAAGAATGAGATAGAAGTGTCCAAAAATACAAAAAATACAAAGGAAAGAAGGCGGCTTGGACAAGGGTGTTAGCAGCGCAAGCAGAAAAAAGTAGATGGGTTGAGGCAGATTTATACAGTGAGAAGTGCCCATAGGGCCTCTTCAGTAGTTAGACATGAGGAGGCGTGACTCTCAAGCCCGAGCGAGAGGGGAAATGTAGCAGCAGTAACTGAAAGGAAAACAATCAGGGACAAGCAGGGAGCGTGGTCCACAATCCGAGTTCTCTTTTTGACATGTGAGGCACCTATTAGAAATCAAAGTGGAGTCAGATGAGCAGTTGAACATAGAGGTCTCAAATTCAGGGAAGAAACTGGAGCTGGAGTTGTAAATTTATGAGTGATTAGCCCACAATTGTACTCAAGGACAAGAGACCGAAATCATCAAGAGGGAATATGATCAAAAAAAAAGAAAGCCACAGAATTGGCAAATGGGGATGTCAGTAGAGAAAGCTGAAGGAAGCACCCAACCAGTGAAATAGAAGAAAACTTGGACACCTAGTGCCCCGGAAGTAAATAGGTGTCACGATGCTGCTGAGAGGTCGAATGAGATGAACGCAAATAACGGGCACGAGCTTTGGTAAGCTGAAAGTCAGCGGGGGACGTGATGAGAGCGATTCTAGTGGAGGGATGGGAAGAAAACAGTGATTAAAGTACATTTCGAAAAAGAGAATGAGAGGAAAAGAAATCGATACACCAAGTCTAGGCAGGTTTTTCAAGGAATTTTTCTGTCGAGGGGGCAGAAAAATAGCAGAAAGGAAAAATAAAGTCAAAAAAAGGGGGTTTTCCTTTTAAAAATGGAAACTATTACACCACATTTATAAGCTGAAGGGAATGATACAGTAGAAAAGGAAAAACCTGATGAAGCAGATATGATGTCGCAGTGGCCGCGGAGGCCAGCAGGGAAGAGGGGACGGACGAGCCAGTGCCGCAGGGAGAAGCAGGGACCGTGTGTCTGTGCAGAGTGGAGGAGATGCGATGGGAGCGAAGGCTCAGGCAGGTGTGGCGAAGAGACGTGGACGCAGTTCTCACCTGAGCAGTTCTGTCATCGGTTGAACATAGGATGCGATAAGAAGTATTCGAAGTTTCGAAAGAGAGAATGAAGCGTAAAATCATCGCCTCGAAGAGAAGGAAAATGAATTTACAAAAAAACATAGTAGGATCGACCTGCAGAGCTGGGTGTTCATTTGAGACCTGTGGTCACAAATCCAAAGCGACCAGTAAGCATCGTTGGGTATTTCCCTCAGCTGCATTGCCCCATTTGATTCCAGTCATTAAGTGAAGGAGAATTATATTGGGCAGGGTCAGGGTGTTGTCAGGTGAGAGAAAAACCGGGGAGTCGAGAGTGTATGCACGACAGTGATTAAAGCCCGTGGACTCGGAGGCAAGTGAACAAGGAGAGAACTGAGGACATGGATGGGTGACGGTAGGAAGGAATGAACTGAGAAAAAGTGGTGTGAAAACTGCGGAAGGCCAGGACTGAAGGGCCTGACAGAGCCGAGAATAAATGAAGAGGGAATGCCGGGGAAGCGAGTTAGCTGAGAGACAGGAAGTGCTGGTTTCACATGGGATGCTCAAAACGGATATTTTGGTGATGGGACCAGCATTGTCACAGACGGGGTTTAGGGTATGAGGTGATGAGGAGGACAAGATCACAGGAAGTGAGAAAGTCCAGGTCTCGACTGGCCAGGCTACGGGTAGGTTGTCTAAGTGGTTATTATCAAAATGAAGGGGAAATTGTTTCTTTGCAGCCACCTAAGAGCTGTAATCCAGTGTAATCTAAAACTGTCCCCAGTACACGGGCGGTCGGGAGAGACTGAAGAGAAAGGTAGACCACTCCAGATTGGTAGGTGGCAGGTTCCATAAAGAAAGGACCTTACTTACAAGGCTTGTCTTGGGTGAGCACAAGACCAGTGGATTTTTTGCACCCGCCCTCACCCCCCCGCCCCCCAGAATCCGAAAAGTTTATATAGAGGCTTTAACTGAACCACTCGGGTATCCAGTCCGGATATTGCCATCACCGCGTTCCTATCTCAGGGCAGGCAAGTGTCCTTGGACAGTTCTAGCACAGGGCAGGCAAGTGGAGCACACATTCTAAGGATAGCAGGGAGAGTGGAGCACCTCCAACTGCCTGGGTCTAGCTCACAGGTCAAAGTTACTATCATATCTTCTTGATGACCGTCCCCAACAGGAGCTGTAGTAAAGATAACTATTTGAGCCAGAAGTTAAGTCTTTAATAAAATTGTCAGACTGTATGGAAGCAATAGGTTTACATGATAAACTCTACTATTAAACAATGAGCTCATTGAGGATAAGAACGGTTTATTTTTCCTCTTTAGTTTCCTAAAGAATGTCTAGAACATGATAACTATTTAATAAATGTTTGATAAGGCACCAGCCATGTCTTCCATGTCTTAAATTTCCCCTTGGCCAAGATCAAACCAGCACATAAAAAAAGAGGAAAAGTAAGCCATACAGTAGAGACAAACAAAGACACATGGGTGACTAAAAAGGGCTTAAAGTTTGGTGCTGCTTTCAACCAAATCTATTTAAATATTAAACCACCTTTTACAGGAGAAATCATTGCAGTCACCATGGCCCTCCTCTGCTTCCTGTTGAGAGCATCATCAGTTTCTTCTATTGTACCCAGCAATTCGATCCTGGTCCCAAATTTTCATATCTCACACAAAAAATTAAAGTCCCTATGGTAACGAAACTCTCATTCCTTGTAGAATAATTTAACTTCATTATTCGAATATGCCTTTTGCAATCTCACCTCCCACTCTAAACAGTTCACAAACATATCACTTCCAACTCAATAGAGTCCATGTCTTCATATGAGCAGTGATGTTTTAGAACCTCTCACTGAGCAGCAGTCAGCATCCTCCCTGACTGATCAGTTTCTTACACTAGTTCAGCTTCTCCCCGCTGGCCAGGGGCAGAAGGACCAGATCAAGATTAAAGGGGCAGTCCTGCCAACGGCGGCATGCGGGGCCAGTGAGCGAGGCTGCTGAAATGACACTGAAATAAATCATCAAATTTTAAATTCATCCTCTATTACAAGCTTATAATACCCTCAGGAAAACAGCCCTCCTTGCTGCAGGCCTAGCTCTACCGAATATTTTTTAATGAACATTTGCAGTTACAGGCAGATAAAAGTCAGTTGTGATAAACTGAAATTCCAAAAACTGAGTGATGTAAGTTTACTGAAGTACAGTTTCTTTTACTGCCGAAAATTGAAATTCTTTGCTTCCTAAGGATTGTCTGGCTTGGCGTATAAAAAAAAGAAAGCCAAAGAGAGAGCAGCAGCCATATCAATGATAATTGTATTTAACTGAAGGTTAAATGATTTGGCCTACATCACACAGCTAGTAGGAGGCAGAGCAGTCTTTAATTCCAGGCAACCTGGCCTAGAACCTGCACTCTACACTATTTTTGTCTTTTTATTTTTTTTTTTAACACTGGTTTGGCAAGCAAAAGTATATCGCTGAGTACATGTTTCTTTGCACATTTTGTTCCAATAGACGTGCCATCTCCACTAAATAAATATTGAACAACTATTTAAAAGGTGCCAAATTATTAGCCTCCCTGAGGCATGCACATATTCTCCATCGAGTCCAGGGTCAGACACTGTTGTTCTCAGTGTGACTTTACAATTCTTCCCACAAGATGGGGAGTTTGTTTCCTGGTCTTGACCTGGGGTCAGGCCATGTGACTTTCTTTAGCCAACGTGGTATTTACAAGCAGAGGTTGGAGATGTGCATACGCACCTAGGTTTGTCTTCTTATGCTCTGCCATAAGCATGAGAAGAACAAGCCCTGAGTGGCCCAGTCATCCCAAAGCCCCAGCCAGATCTCAGATGCAAGAACAAGAAAAAAATGGTTTATTGTTGTCTCCGAGTTTCAGAGTGGTTTTTAATCAGCATCAGTTGGGCCAAGGTGACCGATGCTCTCTGTTTAAGACCCAGGAGGCCCTAGTCCATCCTTTTCCTTCTGGATTCTGGTCCAGCTGAGCCTGGCCACAAATATTCTCAATAGAAAATCCTTTTAATTGTCCTTCGAAAGTAAAAATACCTCAATCGTTCAGAATTTATATAAAACCCTACACTCTTAATGTGAGCAACCAGAAAACATAAAAAGTAAGTACAGAAGGGAGTTTGGGGGCTTTTTGTGTTGTTTTCCTTCTTTTTAAATATTTGGTATACTATACTTTGTTATTATTAGCGCAAGGAAGGAAGAAAAAACAAGAAGATGACCCCTCGAGAAATAGAATTGTTCCCCTTATTTCAGTAATAGTAGTTTAAATAGAAATATGCCAAACCACATAAAGGGCCAGGATGCAAGAAACCGATTTGTGGAACCAGCAGAAGAAAGAGAAGAGAGCAGCCAGGCAGGACTTAAAGGAATCCAGGAAGATGGCCCGCCCAAGCCAGGGGTGCTTCTATTCAGAAGGAGGGGAAATTGGGGAAGAGTTCCGAACTCCAGTGTATTGCAGAAAAGTGTATAGCTGGCACCATTCCGAAGTGGAACCCTGAAAGTGTTTTCTCACAGAAATGGTTGTCCACATTATGCTTAAGTTTGACAGTGTGAGCATCACATCCAGTCATTCGGGCCACAGATTTTATTTAGAACCTACTATGTACCAGGCAGGTGTTCTAATAAAGTATGACAATAAAATCTTAAAGCCTACCAAAGGACACTAAGCAACGGGACAGTATTGTTTTGGAGGGCGGTGGGGAATGAGTATCATTTCAAACACCTACCTTACAAATGACCATTGAGAATATGTCTCTATAAGTTAGGAACCGTGTTGTTCTAATTTTGTCCACTAAATACATTAGAGTGGCTCGAAGAAATTGAAGGTTAAAAATACATA
>NW_006440645.1:8179727-8238173 GCF_000325575.1 Pteropus alecto | reverse complement strand
GGGTCGAAATCGTAGTACGTGTGATTGATAAGTCAGCCTGGAATGGCTTCATTCCAACTGGCTGGTACTTCAACAAATACAACCAGTAGCTTTAATAGGTGCTTAGCTGAAAAGAAGATAGTTTACTGCCTGCTGTTTTAGACACCTAATGACAATTCAGGAGAATGCATTTGAACTACATTCCATCTTCAGTTAAACACTGTCTATATCGAGAACAATTTTCAGAGATATCTCAAGCACATTTTAGATTTTAAAAAGGATCATTTACATCCTGGACGTTTGGAAAGCTAGGCTGGGAAGCCATATTTAGAAAATCAGAAAAGATTTCCAAATGTCTAACAGTTTGTTGAACTGGGAGGATTTTACTGGGACAGAGTGAGAGACTTTACTGTCACGCCCATAAATCCTATCCAAGGAGAGAACCTATCTCATTAGATCAAAGTGTGAATCAATCGACTCTTTCCACACAACAGGATCTACTTCAGCTCACACACCAGTTTATGTCAAAATGAGAGAGAACAGCGGAGTGAGGCATAAAGAACTTAGAGGCAGTAATAGTATTCATAACCAACTGAGTGATCGTAAATTAAACACAAGATGGTGCACCTCACTTTTGAAATTGATGATGCTGAGGATGGAATAAAGAAGGGTCCGAAAGAAAGTAAACACAATTTTGAAAGAGAAGTTAATTATGGCATTTTCAAAAACGTAAAAGGAAAGCAGAATAGAAGTGGTTATTTAGCAAACAATGTTGATACTTAGAACCAAAATTTTAAGAATCAGTAATAATATAAAGTTTGAAAGATTGATTACATTCTATAAAGAGATTATTGAAATCAATACACCTTTAATTACCCATCTCTGTTAGTGTCTGTATAAATTTCCTCATAAAGATCCTAACGCAAAGTTAGATTCCAGCCCCTTATTTATATCAGTTCATTCTACTTAAATGATAAATGCTGTATATCTGATGGATGTATAGCATACCTATGCAAATAGACAGGTAAAACCTTTCCATTTCTTCGTAACAGGTCTGTTTAAATCATATATGTCACTGTTCCCCTACTGGTGACTTTGCCATATTAGTGTTAGACTCTAGCTGCTGAACAGAAAATTAACATGCTTTTGAAAACTTTTTTAAACCAAATATGTAAACTTTCAGTTAAAATTTTGTTTTCTTGTTATCTTTATTTGAGATGCTTGTAAAAAAAAAAAAAGTTTCTATGAGCCTAGGCAACACTTTAAATATCAGAGAACTAACCAGCACTTGGTTCACTTTTCATCTTTTCATTTGCATAAAGACACTTCCAAATGTATAAAGGATATTATCTCCCAAATCAGAGAAGGCTGGTTTCTGTACTTATAAGTGGATATGTCTTGGCAATTGGGTATAATGGACATTTGAGAAATAATTCACTTAAAATCAAGAAAAGACTATGGTTGACACCTTTGTCTCCATACAGAAGAGATTAATTTTATGATTACGAAGAGGTTAAATTTATGGATTTATGCAGAAAGTGAGTTTATTAATTTATGCAGAAAAAACAAATGGATGATTTCGAATAGAAAATAAAACAAACAAGAGCACGAAAATTATTATTTAAATAAGCTATTATTCAACATCTATTATTTATTCATTCAGTCTACGATAGTGAGAATTTATGTGCCCAACACTGCTGGATTATTAAACTCAGCTGATTTCTTAATTTCAGAATGTGCATTCCAATTATTTGGAAACACATATGATTTCAAGCTGTCTGTATTCTAATTGTCACTCTTTTAATAAATGATCGTGTCACCTGAGGCAAATAAATTTACCACACTGGTAAAAAATGGTGCTTTAGAGCACATGATCGCAAAGTGCTCTTTCGGAACTACTATTTTGTTCAGTGACTGACAGGATGAAAACACAAAACATCAAGTTACAAGTATAATTATAAAGTTAAAATTAATTTTCATATATAAAATATAAAAGTCAAATTTGAGACTACGATAAAAAATATGATAAGTGGTAGAAAATCATGTCCAGCATATGCCACAGCTGATGATTATACCCTTTACACACAAAGTAAAATGCCCTTTATATAGCAAAGAAAGCACAGGCGAGATGCTACTTAGCAACCAGCGCCACTGAGTCTGAGACTCGCAGGAATAAAACTCGAGAAAAATATCAAGAGGCAGCTTTCCTTTCCATGAAAGCAGCCACAACGCGCGTTCTTCAAAGCCCTGGGAAAATAAGACATGGTGTGTGTGTGGAGCGTGGGCGTGTGTGCGCGTGCGGTGTGTGGTCTTATGTTGTGTGTGGCATGTGTGTGCGTGTCATGTGTGGTCTTAACACTGTGCGTGGTGTACGCGTGCGTGTGCGTGCGTGCAGTCTTTTCTCCATGAAGTTGCTCCCCTTTCAGAATTCTCTTAGCATTCAGGTGCGATTCTGGACCGCGTTCCCTTTCAAGCGCCCCAAGCTCTGCGCGAGGCCACTCCAGAGGTCTGAGGGCAGAGTTGCCTTCCACGTGGCAGGTGAACAATCACCTGACTTCCAACTGGAGCTGGGTTCCACAGTGCTGTGCCCATCCTTTGCTTTTTTGCTTTCCTTGTTACGATAAATAAAAATTCAGTAAAATATTCTGTCAAATAGTTCACTATCTCTTCTTTTAAGAAAGTCACAAAAATTCCCCTAATTTTTTTTTAAAAAAACGATCTCCATTTTGTGTCACTATAAGACATAACAATACATCCATCGGGGCCAAAATATGCCGTGGAATACGCATCTTAAATGAAATCCTTTAAAGTCTTCAGTCGCCTGCACTTGTTATTCTAAGAGCAGCTGCAGGAATAGTGACATTCATTATGGAACTGAAGGGAGATGAAGCATGCTCCACGGTGCTCAGAAGCATTCGGAGCAGCCTCAGTCCCGCATCCCTTCTAAGCACTGTGCCTGCTCGCCAACATGCTTTGCCCATCGGTGCAGCACCTCCTGACACCAACAAAGTCCCTCTTTTTTTTTTTTTTTTTAACCAGAGACTTGACTTGAAAGAGAACTTAAAAATCCACATGCTACCTAACTTTATTTACCTGGGCAGTTATTAAGTCAGTAACTTATCCTCACGTAAACTGCTTTTATGTTTCCAGGCCCCAAACAGAGAGAAATCCCAGCTCTTTCTCATCACATTACAGGGAATCCCTTTGCCTTCTCCCCAGCAAACAGGCACTTAGGTAGAGCTGTCTCCCACATTGTGGGGGAGGCTCTGCAGACACTCCAGTCAGAAATGAAGACGGCATTGCTGCCATCTCCTCCGTGACAGAAAGCCAGCTTCAGAACACATTTTAAATCCCTCTTTTTAGGGACAAGGGCTTTAAGAATTCAGATGAAAGATGACAAAATTTCATTAAGTGACAGTAAACCGATACGCCCACAAAGGCAAGACATGAGGCAGCAGGCTCAAATTGCAAGAGAAGTGATTTGCATTTGATATTACAAAGAATTTAATGATGGAACAGTTATGATAATTGGGAAATTTTATCAACAAAGTAATTGGATGGGCTTTGTTTCAAACGAAGACCTTCCAAAATGGAAGAGAGGTGGAATAGGATCTTTCAAGTCTTCCTCCAGTGTTGTGATTTTGATTTTTCTTTATTGTTTTCATCTCTGTTTAGATTCTATTTATGTTACAAAGTAAACTATTCTAAACTTGGTTCAAATTAATTTTATTTCTGAATCACCATGGTCAATAGTTCCTGCATCCAAAGATATCCACAACATGTACCCAAGGTACTGGTCAATAGTTATGACGTTAGACTATCACTTTATAAATTATGAATTTGGTCTCTGTCACTCCCATAGATTCACGTTTTGCTTCTTCTTCTTCCTCAAGGACACTCCCTACAATTGTTTCTAGTGTTAAAATTTTTCACGTTTACTTTGTCTTCATCTTGCTTTTACAATTGATGTAAATTATTAATAGCTCCTTAAGACAGCATTGCCTAAAATACGCTGAAGAGAACATTCGATTCTTGGGATATTAATGGAACTTATTTGAAAAAAAGCTCCCATGGTCAAATATATTTTAAGAAATGACATGTTAAATATACACACACATATGTGCATATATATTTACTAAATATATTTGTTATATATACATGCATATGTATATGTGAGTGTATATACATACATATATACATATATATACATATATACATATATGTGTGTGTGTGTGTATATATATATACATATGTATAGTCACTTGGAACTTTATGTATTATGACTCACCAGGAGATAGCTATAGTGGAAAATATTGCCCAAACTTATTTGGATGTAAAATCTTTTATTTTCCCCCTGGAACAACTCAGGAGGACTTTGGGTTCTCTAGAAGACACTCTAAAAATTTCCCGGGAGGGAACTATGTTAGGATTTCTAAGGGGTCTTTGACCCTGAGGTTTTACCAACTCCTACAACTATGCAAGAAGGTACTATAGTCATGCATTCAGGAACCTAACTCAAACTCCTAATTCATTCTCCATACATGTGTTAAGTTGACTCACAGGACTAAAGTAATAGAAAACATGGGTAATATTTGGATCTGAAATTCAACTGTTCTCAATAGCATGTGGTCTAGAATAAACAGACTGGCCAAATTTTAATTTTAGATGTATTGTTTGCATTTAGCTATAAACATACTTTAGTGCTATCTTTCTATATTAAAAATTAATTTTATTCAATATAATTTAATGAATTCAAGAATTATTTGTTTAATGCTTACTATGTACAAAGCATTATGCAAGAAACTTAATAAATATTTGATAATATTATTAATAAGTGTGAAAATAATATTCAATGGGATGAACTACTTTACAGGTACAATGCAAACATTTTATTCAAAGTTAACCAAAGAAGACTTTGTTAAATAAACACCTAAAACAAATCAACTATGGACTATCTTTTCAAAGAATTGAGGTGACATTTTTATTTCTCTTGTGGCTTATTTCCACGCGAGATGACAACTTCTTTAAGTACTTATTTCCTTGTTTGTGTAAATTTACATTCTCTTAATATTCACTCACATATTTTTTTCTTATCTAATGACCAAAGTGTCCATCAAAATAGTACTTATAGAGCCTGACTCTTCTACCCTAAAATATTTCATACTTTTAAAGGTACTTGAGTTTTCTCAGACCATAAAAAATATACTCAATACTAGGGGTAACACATAGAATATGAACAAAATGGCTGTAGATCATTCTACTCTATGCCTGCTCAATAATGGACAAAGTTCAACACCGTTAGTAAATTTTTGCTTCTCCATATTAATTAGCCTAAGGAAAATGATACAATCTCCAACAGTGCCCAATTTGTAATCTATAAGATGCTAATAATTTCTCGATTTGCATACACGATTCTTTGCCAAACATCAAAACAAAATGACTCTTGATTTTTAGAGTGTAAAGAAACATAGTCTTCTGTGGTATGTTTGAAATAGAAGATCAAATCAATGCAGAAAACACCAGCATAATAAATTAAAAGAACAGAGGTGAGGCGCAGAACGTGTCTGTCAAGTTGAGGACTTCGGGCAGTTATTATCATATAGATTGGTGTTAAAGACGAGTGGAAAAGTTCAACGGAGGGTGCAATTTCTACCAGGAGGACAGAGCAATAGGAGAGGACTAAATTATCTAGAAGATTTAGTTTCATTACAACAGTTTTACTGCTAAATCTACCAAACAGAAGCTGAGGTCTTTCACACAAGGACTGTGAAGAAGTACTTGGTAAATTAAATGTTATTAAATTTCGAGTGCATCGTGTTCGTCCAGATGCATCTGTAAGACAGTTTAATAATTTATGTGTATGCCAGCTATATAAAAACGTGTGGGTAGCACTTACACTGGACACGTTGTTCTGGTAAACACATTTGATTCAATTTTTATAACCAAAAAGCTTCAGCTGGTTCACTAATGTTTTGAACCAAAGAAGCATATTTCATCTCCAGAACTCTGTATTTTTTAAACATTAGCATTAATCACCAGAACATACCTGTCAGTGCAGGGAGGCCTACAGCCAGGTATGTTCTATTCTAACAAGAAGAAAAAATTCTCAGACTTGAGGTCTAGCATCGGAGAATTAAATCTCAGAAAATTCTAAAATTCCAGAAGCAGCTATAATGTTTTAACACAATCAAGCCTTTTAAGTCAAAGAAATTCAAGAGTACATCTGAACTTAGCTTTGAGAGGAAAGAAACTGTGCACCTGAGGCGGGTGTAATATAAACTCTCACCCTGAGATGTTGCCCTTCTCTCAAATCAAACCAAGAAACATGGGTTACAAGTAGCCCCAAGGGATGGGAGGAAGTACAAATCAGTAAGATCTATACACCCAAGTGTTTCTTAATTTTAACTTTTTAGTTCACAGTAGCAATTTATGTTTAAAGTCACCTAATCCACATTAGCTGTGGGAATATGTGTGGCAAGTCAAATGTTCCAGCTGAGCGTTCTTTGATTAACTCGCCTTTTCGGTTTGTCCAGTCTGTAGAAGAATCACATTATTTGAATGACAGTCACAGGTGAGAAGGAAGAAAATACACTGCCCAGACATGTGGGTCAATGTATTTCCTGATGGCTCAGCAGCAACTGGTTCAAAGGCTTTTTTAGAGGAAATGTGTCTAAAGTTGTGCTGTGATAAAAGCTATATTTTCTCTTTACTTATAGATCAGCTGAAGAGGGGAATTCTATATGTGATTGTGTGCCAGGAGCTGGAACACAGTGATCAAAGGGGCAAACGCTTTTTCTGTTCCCAAAGAGCTCATTGTTAGGACATGCTGATTTCGTTATTTTATACATTCGACACAATGATTTTAAGTACTTCTGGTACTTTTTTTTCTTCTGTGCTAAAATATCTATATTTTATAATGATGGGATAGTCTTGGCTATTGGAGATGCTTTTGATTAACTGATTCGTTTATGCATGCATTATTCCATTTAGCAGATATGTGTTGAGTAGCTGCTCCATGCTGGTCGATGTGCTAGATGCTAGCAATACAGACGTTAACCAAACAAGGTCTTTGTCCTCAGGGATTCCAAGAGGTGGCACTAATCATTCATGCATACAACCTGTATTTATTAAGCTCCTAATACATGCCAGGAGTTATGCTAAATCTGGAGCCGTACCAGTTAACATACAAAGAAGACTCCTGCCCTAGGGAAGCTCACGTTGGAGTGGAGAGACAGAAAAACAAGTGAACGAGTAATTAACGTGATGAGAGAGAGTAAGTCAGGGCATGAGAGGGGAACATGCAGAGTGGGCAGAGTCCACTCGGAGGGATGACTTCCGAACTAAGGCTAAAGGGTAAAAAGGAGTTCAGTCCTGCCTGCCCCACTAAGAGCAAGGGGAAGTGCACTCTGGACACCGACAAGGGCAGGCTGAGAGGCCCTGGTGCAACATGGGGTCGGCGTGTCCTGGGAAACGCATTTTGGCGAAAGGGTATCGAGCAAGGATGAAAGCAGCATACAATGTGGTGTGAGAATTAGGCAGGGGCTGCATAATACAAGGCCTTGCTCAGGAGTTTGGGTTTTATCCTAAGTGACGATGGGAGCTGCTGAAAATGTTTAAAGAGAAGGATTAAAGTGACTCGATGTATATTTTAAGCAGGTTGCTACATGGAAGGTAGAAAGGAGACAGCAGGGATGCGGCAGACCCGCCGAGGTCTGGGTAAAAGGCGACCTGCAGAGGAGCAGGCTGCATAGTGCTTCTCCGGAAATAGAAGAGAAACTGGAGCAGTCGCCGGGTTCTAAAGAGAACAACCGTAATGACAACAATTACACAATAACGGTTAAACCTTTTTTAAAGTATTTGTTGTGGACCTGTCGATAGGATTTATACATGTTAGGTATCAACCCTTCTAATCCTCGGATGCGGTACTAGTACATCTATTTTACATATAGTGAAACTGAGGTTTGAAGAGATTAATGAACTCGCAAGATCGCATCACGAAGTGGCAGAGGTGGAATTTGAACTCAAGTTTCTTCTGACTCTAAATCAGAATGCTTAACTCTTAAAGCAACAACTACACCGGCAAGAACATTTATCATATGCAGTGTATACTGAATCGACAACAGCATGTTTCATGACATTATATAATTATATGCATTATAAAACTATGATAACATATGCTGTGTAATTATAATTTACCAACAGAAGCTGTATAACGTAAATATGGAGTTACTAGGCAGTGAGCGAAACGGTTCATTCCCATTGTACTTTGCCTGCCTCTTCTCTTCACAGTGTTGGAGTTCCACAAGGCTCTGTCCTACGTCCACTTATCTTTTTCCCTTTTCTGTCCCCCAGAGGACCGCTTTCATTCTCAGGGATTCTAAAGTCAGTTTTGCCAGTGACCCGCAATCAATAAAACAGACTAGAATTCACTGATCCAAATGTCTGCTGGGGATCTCTACTTGATATGTCACCAAGCATATCAAAATGACATGTCCGAAAGTTAACCCAGTACAAATGGCAGTATTTCATCTTTTCTTATAGCTGAGTAATATCCCATTGTACTTTACCCACTACAAAACCTGCTCAAATTCCTGTCATCACATCTCAGTAAATGATCCCTCCATTTGTCCTGCTTCTCATGCCATAAGTCTGGGAACTGTCATTGATTCCTACCTCTTTCTCATTTCCAATACCAAGGCCGTCACCAAAGTCTTGTTTATACTCTCTGTAAATATATTTCTGACCCATCCATTTGTCTTTTTCTCCATCTCCTCTGCCTTTATCATTATCTCTTAGTTGGATTATTACAATAACCTCATAATCAATCTTATGCTTTCTATTCTTGTCACATATAATCCAATCGATGTCCTTAGCAACAAAAATTTTTATGAAACATAAATTGCTTCCTGTCATTCATTTACTTTAAACCCTTCAATATCTTCTCATAGCTAATAAAAGAGGTCCAAATGACCTGGTAGAAAAGAGGCATAATGACCTGCCTTTGGCCCACTTGTCGAGTCCAATCTACTGCCCCTGGCACACACATTACAACCACCACAATCTTCATACAATTCCTCAATCCAGAAAAACTTTCCACAGCATTTCATTCTGCCAGAAATGCTCTTTACTCTTTCTTCATCATGCTAGTCCAAGAATATCATCAAGAGCTCATCTTAGCTTTCTGTTTTTTCAGAGTCCTTTCCTGGTCTCTCGATCTAAATTTGGCCTCCATATTATGTTCTTCTTAGAACATGTAACATATCTTATAGTTAGGTGTTTATGTAATTATGTATTTATTTTGTGCTTCTATAATTTTTATCTTTCCCAATAGACTTTAGCCAGCAGTAAAGCATACCGAAGGGTAAAGAAATTCAATTTCAACAAGACCACAAATGACTGACATACTTCAGAACCAAAGGTTAGGTCACCCTATGAGTTTAAGAACTCCAAGCAGCTAAAGTGTTTAGTCAGGTTCCAACATACTACTCTTTAATCAGGGTCAGTTAGCCAGCCAATGCAATGACAAGCTCCTCTGTATGTGGGTTGATTGGCATCGGGATCCCAAAGTGGCTGGGGAAACCTCACCGGCCACGTCAATGGAGGAGGGTTGTGTTCCCTGTTAGAAACATCTCTCCTTTGGGAACCAAGGTCTGTCAACTGATAGAGTCCAAATATACGGAGCTAGGAAGGTTAATGTGACCTGTGAACTATAAGGATTGATAGCAAAGGGAAGCACTGCCTTGATTCCTCTGTCCCTGTGTCCTGGCTGTGAGAGAAGTGGCACCACATATTAGTCACAGGTTCAAGGTATATATAGCTCATCTCCATGAGTAGTAACACCGAAAGCCTTGTAGATAAAGAATATAATATTTCAGTGAGGATAAATCACTAATCCTCCAATGATGAAAGAAAGCCAATATAAACGACCTGGCACAGTGTGGCTAGTTGTCTCCTTGAGGAACGATGCCACATCTGGGACATAGCAAAGGTTTCTGGTGTTGGCATACTATGCACTGAGCCGTACAAATGGCCAGATCTCCCTCAGAGGGAGGAAAACAAATCTCTTTTTGAGAATGCATAATCTGCTTCCGTGCCATATGTCTACTTTATTCACGATCCCATCCAGCAAGCGCTGGTAATGCTGGTCCACATATCAGGTCATCTCATCCACCTGATTACTCTGCAGTGGACGTGCTTTGGTAAGCATTCATGCAGGTTACAGATATCCTCACATCCTGCGTCCGTCTCAGAGTTCCAACCACACATGTCTTTCCCACACTTCCTTGTCACTCATTTCCCAATCATGATATTTCCAGGTTCTTGACCATTTGGATAAACTGTTAGTTATTTCCCTTGAGTCCATGTAAATCTTTTTTTCTGTCCATATCTCTTTCCAGACAAATAGTACAGGATGTACCGCATGATATTCTGCCCAGTGGGGAGATTTTTGTTCCCTGTTATTCCTCCAAACCACTCCTAAGTGAGACCACAATGATAAAGCATCAATTTCTGGTTGGTGTCTGCATATTACACAGAACCATATGTAAACCAGGTCTGATTTTTTTCCTCCTAAGTCAGATTATAATAGGGTATACCCCGTGAGGCACAAGCATGGGCTGAGAGACGTCAAGTCAGCAGAAGTAAGTGCTATGGAGAGTTTATGCACTTGCTCTTGACACTCATGTGCCTTGATGGCTACTAGAGATGATATCACATAAATGAGTCTTCACCTGATGATAGAATATTGCCATGCATCCCAAAGTTATCAGTTGGTGGTTCAGGTAAACCCCCAATTCATGACAGACAGCTTAGGTCACATGCCACGAGTTCCATGGTCAAAAGCCCAATGTCAAATCAAGATTTGTCTCAAAAAGAAAACAATTATTTGTGAAAAGAATATACCTTTGCTTCAAAACCTTAAAGATCTGTGTGATTCAATTCTCTTACTGGAGATTGCAAAGGTTCCCATAGAGCATACATAACTGCCGCAGACACTTCAACACAGTTGGATCCACGAGGTCGGAAGGCCAAAGTGGTAGAGCAGCTCATATAATATTCTGAAACATCTCTGAAGCCTTCCTTTGCTACTGGCCCTACTCAAAACTGGGACCCGTATGAGTCACTTAAAAAAAAAATAGTTACTCAGATATAATACATATTGCCTCCTTAATCCAAAGGGGAGTCTGCTTTATTTCTAAAAACTTTATAAATGTCATAATATAATCATCATATATTTTCCCTGAGCAATTAGTTATCTTTTAGAAAAATTAGAAAACAAGAAAAAATTTTTATATATCTTAGAAAGGACCAAGTTTTCTTGTATTGCTGGTATGCTTTAACAAAATTTTTCAGCTTGTTTCTTTGCAAATGGTTTTAATCTATCTCCATTTTTGAAGTGTATTTTATGATAGAAAATTTTATATTTACAGTGTTTTTTTTTTTTTCCTTTCAACAGTTGAAAGAGATCATGCCATGGTTTTCTGGTATGTGTGCTTCTAGTGAGAAGCGACAAGTTATTCCTATCTTTCTTCTCTTGTGTGTAGTGAGTCCTTTTTCCTTCATGTGCTTAGAAGATTTTCTTTTTGACACTGATTTTCAGAAATTTGATTGTTATGTACCTTATGAAGTTTTCCTTTTTCATTTTTTTAAATGCTGCTTTGCATTCATTGAATTTCTCGAGACTATGAATTTAGTTTTTATCAAATTTTTAAAAAATGCTATTATTTCTTAAATTATTTTTTCTGCTCAATTCCTGAAATCCAATTACAGTATTTCATTCTGCTTTATGTTGTCTCAAATGCCACTAGGTTCTGTTCATTTCCTTCAACTTTATATATTCTATGCTTTAGTTCAGGTTGTTTTGTTTCTGCTGTTATTTCTTGATTGTTACTTCTTCAGTGTCTGGTATCCTCTTAAGCCAAAGCAGGAATTTTTTTTTAATTCTGATAGTGTATTTTTAGCCCTAGAAGTTCCATTTGCTTATTTTATATATCTTCCTTTTCTCTTGTAATTATGTTTATATTTTCCTTTAAATCATTATACATAATTATAATTGCTCTTTTAAAATTCTTCTTTTTAAAAAATTTTGGCATATAAAAAGCTATATACAATTAATGGAGGTAAACATAACCCATGAAACCATCACCACAATCTATGCCATAAACCTATCCATCACCTCCAGTTTCTTCCTGCCCTCTTATTCATTAATGTTCTTGTTGATGTGATTGCTATGATTGTCATTATTATTATTATTTTGTAATAACAATTAATATAAGATCTACCCTTTTAACAAATTTTAAGCAATATAGTATTGTTAAGTAGAGGCACTACATGGTAGATCTCTTGACTTCTTTCTCTTGTATAGCAAAACTTTGTACCCTCTGACTAATATTTCCCCGTTTCTCTCTCCCCTCAGTCCCTGACAACTACCATTCTACCCTCGACTCCTATAAGTTTGACTGTTGTAGATTCCACGTATAAGTGAGATCATACAGTGCCTGTCTTGCAATATCCAGCTTATTTCACTTAGCATGATATCCTCCAGGTTCATCCATGTTGTCACAAATGGCAGGATTTCCTTCTTTTAAAGGCTGGATAATGCTCTGTCTGTGTATACCACATTTTCTTTACCCATTCATCTGTCAATGAACATTTAGGTTGTTTTCATATATTGGCTACTGTGAATGACGCTACTAACAAACATAGGAGTGCAGGTATCTTTTTGAGATCCACATTTCATTTCCTTTGGTTATATACACAGTAGTGGGACTGATGGATCATATGGTAGTTCTATTTTTAATTTTTTGAAGAACCTCCATACTGTTTCAATAATGGTAATATTAATTTGCATTACTACCCATAGGACACAAGAGTTCCCTTTCCTCCACATCCTTGCCAACACTTGTTATCTGTTGTCTTTTTCACAATAACCCTTCTAACAGGTATGAGGTGATATCTCATTGGTTCTGATTTGCACTTCCCTGGTGATTAGTAATATTGAGCACCTTTTTCATGTACCTCTTGGCCATTTCTATTTCTTCTTTGGAGAAAAGTCTTTTCAGATCCTTCGTCCATTGATTCATTGCAATGGGAAAACTGAAATAAGGGTAACAAGGAGAATTCAGTTACAGCCACAAAGCTCCCTGCAACTATTTGGAGCTGCATATCTAGAGGGTGAACACCAGTTCTTAACAAATGTCAGTTTGTTGCACAAACTAACAGCATCATGAATAAAAATAAAATTGAATTTTCAGTATAGTCTCACCACTCTAATTAGTCAGATCATAAACTATTTCAGGTCCTGTGTGAACTCTGAAAATTATTCAGCTTTAAATTATCTAGTAGTTTTTTCATTGCCCAGCATCACGGAGTCTCTCTTACATATGTAGAAAAGCTTAGTATTCAGACAAAGACTCAGAAAGTCCCTGTAGAGCATTCTGGAGCTCTTTCTGTATACAGCTCTGGAACCCTGCCTTAGACATTCCAGCGGCTTCAGTCTACTTAATTCTAGTCTCTGTCTCCTCAACCCAATGAAACTGCTTTACTCTGCTTGGGTTCCTCTCCCTGCAACATGGTCCACAATTTGTCGTCAAACAGAAAGCCAGGGCTCTCAAAGGTCATCATGTTTCCTCCTCTTCCTCACCGGTCACGATCCAACTGTAGTTTGTTTTCTGCAGTGCTTATAGTACCAAATACCCTCTCAATGTTCATTCAGGAAAACAAGTATGATCTAGGTATTTCAAATAGGAGTGGATTTAATACAGGGAAATAAGCGTCTACTAAACCGTTGGAAATACTGAAAGAATGAATGCCTGGGAAGGCCACCACTAGATGCGAGCTTTTGTATTAGCTTTGAGAAAGTTAGTAAGTCTCAGTCACTGTAGAAAGCCACAAAAAAATACATCTATGCAACTCCATCACAAAGACAAGTGACTTATAGGAAAACAAAACAAAAACAAAAAACCTGAAGGTCACCCCAAATTTCATGTCTGCTTGAGCCCATGCGTTTTCCTGCCACTGCTGCAAGGACAAAAATATGGTAACCTTTTCCTCCCCTACTTTCTACATGTTGCAGAAATGTCCCTCAAGGATAGACACAGAATGGGGGCAATGTTGACTTTCCAACAGATAATTGGCATAAATAGAACACTTGTTTCAGAGCCAAAATTATCTGTTGAAATCCTTGAAGTGTCACAATTATCTGCATGACCAAGGCATCCTGTGTCAGGGATCCCCGAGACCTCCCTTAGTCTCAGTGATTTCCTGAAGGACTCACAGAACTCAGAAAAGCTCTTATAGGCATATACGGTTTATGACAGAGGAAGAGACTGGCCTAAAGCCGGCAAACGGAAACGTGCACAGGGAGGAATCGAGAGGAGCCGGGCACACTCTTCCATCTTCCCTCTCCCAGTGGAGTCACATGGGCAGTGTCACATTCTCCCAGCAACGGTGTGTGGCAGAACATACGAAGGGCTGTCAACCCAGGAAACTCACCCAAGCCTTGCTGTCCAGAGATCGACTTGGGTATCGGCCACATAGGAAGTGATGCCTTCGTGGCTAAACTCAGCCACTCGGACCACAGCCTCACAGGGGGTCATGTCGATACAAAGTGACCTGAATCTTCAAGCACACAAAAAGGAGTATTCATCAAAAAAATCACATCGGAAGCGTAAACTGCCAGGTATGGCCCTAGGCCTCAGACCTACAGAAACACTCTCAGCAGGTACTGGCCTCTCCAGAGGCCCAGAGGTCATCTCCCAGGATCCAGCAGCCGGTACTGAAGACAGGGAATGAGCACTGCGTGAGCAGCCCAGGCTTGCTGGTTACCCTTTCCCGCATACTTCCCTCGGCTTACGTTTCATTATTTATAAAACGAGTTTTGTTGTAAATAATAAATGAGCTTGTATATATAGAAAGCACCTTGCATATGACTGATAAAGACTTAATTTTTTTTCTATCGTTCAAAAAAGGCAGGGGGGGTCAGGGGTGGCGTGTATAGCCTTTGCAATGTCAAAATACCTGTGTGGTTTTACATAGCAAACAAACAGAAAATTAATTGATTTTTGCAACACAATATTGTCTTTTCAGTGTGGCTAACCGGATGCATCGGCGTCTCATAGAAACTCTTCTAGGGCTATGCCACTTACATTCATTGAGCAGACTCTTACTATCAGGGCACATTCACATCGTGAGCCAGCTGTACACAGGCACTTAGCTGAGAGGGCGAGTCGGGGACTAAAAGGTGGTCCGAGTTTTGCTTGCCAACCTGTTTGTCACAAGTACCGTCTATCTTGGAAAATTTTTTTTTTTTTTAATGTCGCATATAGACCTGCAAGAGCTAGTGGCAGCCCTATCACTATTGTTATCTTCATGTTATAGTGACGATGCTAGTAATTTAATTAATAGTGGCTTTAGATATTATGTGTCAAGATGATAGTTATGGATTTGAGGAGATGTGAGCATTCTAAATATTTACCATATTGAACACGAGATGTTTAACTCACCTAATGAAACAATGCATTCTGCGATGTTTTGAAACGCTTTTTATTTGGAATAGGAATAAGCAGTTGATATTCTTCCAAAATAAAAATAAAAATGTACACCATGCAAATATTCCACACACACACCAGACAACTTCCAAAAGCTACAAAGAAGAGAGGCTGCTCAGATCCTCTGCTGTTTGTTTTAGCATTAAAGCCATTAGCTGTGGTTATTAGATTCTCACAGGAGATGGGGAGGATTACCGTTAATCGTAGGCAGTATAAATTACCGTGTACGCTGAGGGCATTTTAATGTTCATGACAAATCCAGACAAATCTTGATCGGCTTTGCTGGATTTGCTTGATTAATTTATGTAATTGTCAGAATATACAATTAACTGTGAAAATCTGATCTGACACCAATGAATAACTTTTCCCTAAAGAAACTGATCGCTTACCTGCCTTTCTCTCAAAAACTACTCAGAGTACAATAACGTAATGTCAAGGACTCTATACTACAGCAAAATCATAAATATTGAAAATAAAACCAGGTAAAGATTTACAAACATCAATTTCCTGGCAGGTCATATTTGCTAGCGTTTCGTATTTTTTCTCCTTATAGTCTCCTTTCCTTTTCATTCTCACACAGGAGGTGTTAGTCGAGGCTTTTCTTGCCTGAACACTATCTATCTTCTCAAAATATTTGTCTTCATAAGGCAGGTCATGAGCAATGGAGTGGCAATTTTTATAAGCTTCTCCATATCAAGGATGAGGCTAGAGTACATAAAAGGGAAAGAAGGTCGAAAATAAGGAATCGTATTTCAGTCACTGGAGGACTTGTCTCTGTGTTTCCTTGGCTTCTAAGCCAAAACAGCCTGAAAACTAGAAGCATTCATCTGTGCCAGTTTTCCAGTTCTCTGCAACTCTCCCCAGCCCGGCCCGCTCTCCCAAAAATATGCAGCCCGGTACAGTGAGATTCTAAAACATGGAAAAGCAACAGTCAACAAGTAATAGACTCTTTTATTGTAAAATCGTATTTAAGCCATATGCATATGGTTTATTCATTGACTCAGTCTCATTATCTTCTCTTCATCTGATGCGGAATCAAGATCTGACTTGCAGTATTCCCTGGATTCCACTATGGCGAGGTGTATCTACATGGTTAATAGGGTATAAACTGAGAATTCTGGGAAGTTATGATTTCCTGATGCAGACACTGGTACCCTCGGCTTCTTCCTTCCTTCTTCCTGCCTGGGACCCAGACAGGATGCTGGAGGTGTGGCAATCAGCTCACGAGAGAAATTTCTGTCATTCTGCACACTGTGATTGACGGAGCATGTTCAAACACTGTAGCAGGGTTTTTTATTATTTCCAGCCAACCATTCCCTAAGCTGATGAAAGAAGTATCTCTGTTTATGTCTTTCTTACACAACTTTAATATGGCCGTGGACCAGTGCATTTCCATGACAGCACTTTGTCTCCATAACTGTCAGACAAATTAGAATGTGGTTAATTGTTACATAATGTTCCGAATATAGTGCCACTTGACATTTATGGTAAAAACGAAGCCATCAAGATGATTGAGAATATGCACAAAAACATCCCTAGAAGAGCTAAAAATGATTCTCCTGAAGCCTCATCAGAAAAGGGCTGTCGCTGGTTCATAGTTTATGGCCAGCATTGCAATGGCAGGGCAAGGGGACAGCGTCGGCAAATTAATTACCAGACTAATTGACTGGCTTTTAAATCTATTTCAAGAAGTCTCCAAATATTGCTTTTATTGATACCAAGTGCAAACTCAGGGCCATCACAAAGCAAGCACAGCCGTGGAGTATGAGTGTAGAATCACAGAGCACATGAGAAATTTTGACAAGCACCAGAAAACATTCTGTGGGAGAAAAGAAAATATTTGTCTAGCTTCTCACACAGTAGAGCAACATTTCCATATCTTATTTACTTCTTCTCAAGAGGGTAGACAATTTTCACTCTGAGTGAGAAAAGGGAATACTAAAAATGGTAATCGTGAAACTCATCGGCTTCTCACCAATCAATATTTGTTCAAAATCTCCCCACAATCATACTGCATGTGAAGTAAGCAATGCCAAAATTGCTTCGATCTGGCCGAGTTGTTATATGGTGACTGTGATCCAAGCTCCAATGTTTCTGTGCGTACCTTCACCAAGGGGACAGACATTGCTCACAGGGCAAGGTGGAGCTGGCGTCTGCAAGCTGTATCGGCATAAATGGTCATCAACACTTGCTGCATGCCCATCTGTCTTATGCAAAGCAAAATGCATCAATTACGAGGACATTATAGAAGGAATCACTGATGTACACTGGAAAAGACTGCTCACTGAGGGCATCCATCCACTCCAAAACAAACATCATACTGTTAATTGTGGCTGACAAGCAATTTGCAAAAACGCTTTAAGTTATTTGTATTTCTAACAACCATCCGAGGTCTTATTTTGTCTCCTTAGATCTGCTGCAATTTTCTGAATGAATTTTTATGGACACATTTAAGGAAACAATTAAAAGTGCAAATAAAGAGTTCCCTGAAGTCCCACTTATCTTGCGTGATTGAAACACTGGTAAACAAGCCCTCTGAAAAGCTCAGGCGCCTTTTCCCATCTCCTCACTGCAATTTTAAGCCAGACTAGTAAAGGTGCAACTGACACCTGAGTTATCTCCTTTGAGAGATGTCAGATACCATCAGAAATTAATCACGTTACCTTTTGATTTCCCCCAAATTTTCTCTCTCTGTTTAGTCTGTAAGATTTCTCCAGAAGCAACAAGTTTTTCAGGGAGACGCGATGATCTTTTACCTTTACAAGTAGAACTGGGTTTGGTATTCCTTTCAAGAACATTCATGTCCTCCTCTCCACGTTATTATAGGTACTTGAATTATATGTCCACATGGTACTTATGTATATTAAAAAACCTATTGCCAGTTTGCTCAGAAAGCAAGACCTGCTTATAAATATGCTCAATCTAAATGGAAAAATAGAGTTGAATATACAGCACAAGTGCGAAGCTTGACAGAGAATCCATCACCAGCTCTTCCCTCAAGGGAGAGGAGACAGGTACAAAAATAACAATAACACAAGTAGAAATTGATGTGTCATAAGAGAAGTAAAAATGAAGCAATAAAGGAGGTGGAGGGGAGACTCTCCCTGACTCAACCAGGAGAAGAGTCACATGGAGGGCTCGCCTGAGAGTCTGCAGCAAAAAAGCTTTAAAAGACTGGAGAAGCAGAGCCACACTGGGCAGAGGGCGCGGGGGAATGCCATGAGAAAGGTGGAGAAACAAGGGACAATGAGGACTGTGGTTTGTCATGAAAGCCATAGATGTGACGCTGCGTGGCAGAAAATATGTTGCAGTTGAATAGATGAGTCACACGAAAGCCAGTGGCCTGGCACAGGGACTCTATACACATAAGCAACTGGAAATCTGAACATAAGGTCTAGTAAATTACGACAAGACCTGTCTTGGAGACCCTTGGCGGCCAGTCTTAGAAACTGGAGCTTTATTTGATAGGCAATGATGACAATATTAATGACACTGTAATGGCACCACACAAAGGCTAGAATTACAGCCTGGAAGGAACTTCTAACACTAATGTGCAGATGAGTGACAGGCAGATTGTCAAAAGCCTCCAACACAGAGCACTCATTGACCTGAGGTCTTTTTCTCAATCAATCCTGCAAGAGGCCTAATATCTCCTTTCCTCCAAAATAGAAATATGCAAATTAAGCATGCAAAACAACTCCAGGGCTAGGGGATCACTGGTTTTACCTCTCATTCATGACAGTTCCGAGATTGGGACTAAGGCTTTCCCCACACACTTAGCAAGTCTTCAGAGTCCCCAACTTCTGTGCCTACATATGACAATCCCCCAAGTTTCCTCCCTTGGTTTTTCCGCAAATAGGAGAGATAACAAGAAATTTTCACACAGAAAGGAAACTAAAATATGTCAGTATAATTAAATTGCACAAAATCTAAAAGAATATATAGGTAGATAGATATTTGTTAAACACGATGCAAATTCAATTTCCTTAAACACTTGACAAGACCTATTTTCTGCAAGATTTCTTGCTAACAGGCCCTCAGTCACATTAAGTGCTCACAAGTGCATGGAAGCTGTATTTTATCGTATAGCCCTAATTGAGCTGTCTAGGTTAAAGAAGCCGAATGTTACAGAAATGTTTATTACACAAGCACACTTAATCTGAAGCTGGAAAGGAACATTTCTGTAGCTTCAGGTGTAATTTATCCCTGCAAAAGGCAAGAGAAAAGGCCTTTGATCACGCTCTCATATCAGTGAATTATGTTTATGGAATCCTTCCACTGCTATGAATCTGGTTTCACTCCAATGTGAAGAAGAGTTAAGTCCCAAATCCCTCAGCGAATCTCATTATGTTCCTGTCCCTTGCTTCCCATCATGACGTGTGCCTTCACCGTGCGCACAGCTCAGCCACAGCCATTTACACCTGCTCTTACTTACAGCAGCCATTCATTCGGGGAAAGGCACACAAAGTGTAAATCTGGAGACATTTATTACTTCGAATGTTTTTTTGTTTCAGTTAATGTGCCATTGGAGAATTAGTTTTCCTTTTTAATGTTTTGCTTGTTTGTTCAGTTGATGGGAAAGTGGAGGAGAGTTTTCATTTTGCTAAACTGTCATTTTCTTCTTCTTCGATACGTTCGGATGTGAATATCAGGGTGACGACAGCAGCCGGTGAGATTAAGTTCATCTAGGTTAAGCACTTGAAGCAGAATTAAACAACTTTACAACAAAAAGTAAGCTCATCAAGATGGACAGTATTACTTACACCAAGCTATTCATCTGCTCGATTTCGACAAAGGAGATACGCGGGGAGGGTGCTATAGTATTGTCTTCAAAATCCTAAATTTATTTGAAAATTTAGTAAATAAAAGTTTGTATAGTCTATTTCTAAAAACTTGATATAAATGTTTACCATCTAGAAAATAAATTTCCAACAAACAATTAAATTCGATTAATAAAATATAGTGATGAAAAAATCATTCTTCCCAACATGAAAATATTCTAGCTCTCATGTGGTATATAATAGGGCTGAGTAATCAATTTATTCAGACAGCAACCATTTATTGAGATCTGATTATGCTTCAAGCATTCTTCTGGGTATTAGTTACAACAAAGTGAACAAAACCCTGAAAATACTCCTCTATTCTTGGAGCTTACATTCCAGCCAGCTGAAAACCATTCAGTAAAACAAGGAATAAGAAATAAGGAAAAATTACATAACCACCTGAAAATGGTTATCTTTTTAATTGTATAAATTTTAGTATGATGACAATACAAATGTACCAAATGGAATTTGGCCAGAGCATGAAGAGTTTCATCATCCTGTGACATAGCAGGCTCTTCTCAGAGCCATCTCTCCATGCAGACTCTGGAAAAGGGACCCTTATTTCAGTAAAGACCTAAAATAATAGGTCAAATCTTGATCCCAGGGACTACAATAACATGAGAACATGCACAGGATTTCATTTATTTTAACAAAAAAGATTGTTAACGCATAGTAGAAGGAAATGCAGTTCGAAAGTTAGATGTCACACAAGACAAAGTTGGGATCCGAAACCACAGGTGACTCTCCCCACAGATCTCCCCACGACATCTTCCTGCGGCAGTAAGTAGTAGCCTAAGAAAATGTGATGGAAATGCAAACAAAACTATCGCTACGCCAACTTCTTAAAACATCGAAATTAACCAATTAAGGAAAGTGATCAACAATCAAACAGCTGAGTTCTCCCATCATGTTAAAATTTATAAAGCTCAAAAGCAATAATAAACACACTCTTGAAGATAACCCAACTAAACGCTTTTTTTAAAACAACAAGAATTGTTTACTATACACTGTTTTCAGATGCTTGATAGACAAGACCAGTGGGTGTGGAGCAGGCTACTGATGGAGAGCCCCTGGCCGCTCTCCACACATATTTCAAATTTTTTCACCTTCCTGCCTTCGCTCATAGTTCTCCAGAATTTCTAGAACTCCATATATTCAAATCCTACCCTCTGCATCCCTGTCCGAAGGGAAGCAGGCTCCCTACCCGTCTAGTCTGCGCTCCTCAGCTGTGGCTTCGTGGGCAGAGTGTGTGTCTATGTGGGAGCAGCAGTACTGCCTGCAGCGAAGGAGGTTTAATCCTTTTCCCCTCCTCTCTCTCTACTCCTAGGCTAGAAGTAACTTTCAGCACTCATTGTTTCTTTCCTCCCTGTTTTATGCTGCTTATCAATCTTGTGCTGTCTTCCGGTCATTGAATTGGGATCTGAACGTGTCCTGGGGTCTCTGGGCAGCTTCTACTTGCATCCCACATTCACCTGAGGCCAGAGTCGGTACTCTTCACCCACCTGCCCTTACAATCCCCCCAAAAATATTCAACTCCAAAAGCACTGGCAGTAATGCCAATTTTATTTATGGATTCCTACAAGGAAAAGGAAAATGATTCTCCCATATGTTTCACCCCACACAGCAGGCCTTTCCGGATCTCACCAACGCCTGCTGCCGCCGGCCCCGGGCACTCTGCTAGGCAGCTGTTTAGCACTGTCTCCAAATCTCCATACTCCCGATTCGATGTGACTAATTCTTGTCTGACCTTTTAAATCAGGAGATGGGCTTAGCAGGAGTCTGCCTGAGTATGATCGAGCTCACAGCCACCCTCTTTCCTCGTTTCCCCATATGCTCTCCATGGGGTAAGTGGCGTGGACTATTCCGTCATTCTGAAAGTCACAGTAAATGATTTTCTTGCTTGTCTCTGTCTAGCCCTCCTGCTTTAGCCCTAAATAACAATAAATATTACAATAAGAATAATTATAATACGGATCCCAATGTTCTTTGAATATAGCCTAACAAAAGGCTCCATTATCTTCTCCATTCCGTGCAAGAGTCTTCTGTTTACACCCACCACTTTACCTCCAGTCATACTGGTGGGTAGAAGGCAGAGGCAAACATTTTGCTTTCTGGTATGCTTGTATAATTATGTTCGTCCTACGAGAGTAAAAGAGCTTTGAGAGTAGTTTCTTACATATCTTATATACTATACCTCATTCTCTCAATTAATAATAAAAAAAGAAGAGAACTATATCGATGCAGCAGTTAATAAAGGAATTCTCAGGTTTGCTGTACTTTCCCCCCCTTGCTCTATAACGCGCATCTCAGCTGCCAGATAGAACTCCTTCAATCTGGGTCCAGGATAGAATAAGCAAGAATGTAACTGATTTTTATTGATGTAAAAGCTCAGAAGTACTTTATATAACATCCCCAATTTATATATCCTCTGCTAACATTATTGAGCTTTTAGGAAGCATATCTGATGTAAAAACTAAGAAAGATTCTCTGAGAAGATATCAATAAGGGTACGCCTATTCCACCTTAGGGAAGTTCCACTTTTAAAGGCTAAAATACCACTAGAATAAACTTTTCTGTAGCGAGCAAGTGTCAAACCTCACTCCTAAAAGTCATCGTATACAGCTTCTGGCTTGTCTCTGCCTGATCCTCAGCTTCGGCCTTAAATAACAACAAAAATAACAACGACAATGACGGCAAGAATAATAGTATCTACTATTTACTGAGTAACTGTACTGTGTGCCTGTCACTATCCCAAGTATTTTCTCATACATTACCAAATGTCACTGCAGTGCGATCACATTTCCTTTCATAGGAGATAGCTGTGGTTATTCCCATTATATCGGTTAGGAAACTGAAGCACAGAGAAACTGCTTGCCCAAACACTAAAGAGAACAAGACGGAAATGTAGCGCGGAATAACGACTCCCGACTGCAGAGACTTGTAACCGGTGAGCTCCAGTCTAAGTCAGCGTGTGGATGTAGGTTACTGCCCACTTCCTGGTAAGAAGTCGGCCTAGAATAAATCTAGTCCCCTGGGCTTCAGTCATTCTTCCCGTCTCGTTATGTGTGGCGTTTAAATAGATCTGCCTGACTTGACTTCTTCCTTGGCTTTCATCCAGTTTTCCTCCAGGATCCATAACGGAGGGCCGTCGCTGTCGAGCTCAGCGATAGCCCTGATCCGCTTACGGGGCCTTGATCCTCAGGCCCCCCAGACCAGCCTCCGCTTCCCACATCACCTCAGTCATAGTCTGCTCTCTGAATTACACTGAATGATCCTGAAAATCCCTGTGGCTAGAAAATTCACTTCCAGAACATGCTAGTATTATAAACAAGTCTCAGGGACAGAGGGCAGAAAACTCCTTGGGTTGTCAGAGATATTCGACCTGCTCATGGACTGAAAAACTTAAACCTTAAAGGAAATCGGGGTGAGGGGCCTGAAGTTATACGGGAACCCATTACCCTAACCTTCATAAAAACTAAAAGCGAATGTAACACACAAACAAGTAGGATGGCGATCACATTTTATACATCTTAAATTAGCAACAATGGGGATTCTACAATTACCGTCCATCTACAGTACCTTATTCATAATTATTTTCTGTTTAATTTTTGTTTTCTCTCCTCTGCAGTTTTCTTTATGTCATTATATAATTTATTTTAATAGGCCACTTGACTCAAGGAAAAGACGCATGTTATACAAAAACAAACATTTCTTTTTAAAGATTTTGCTCATTTCTTTAAAAAATAATCATGGAGACGGCAAACAATAATAAAAGCTACTGTTTACTGACGGCTCGGGGCATGTTTGACATTATTATTACTGTTGTCGTCAAATTATAGATGAAGAAAATAAGGTTAGTAATGCCCTAACAAAGAGGTTGTGGCATGTGGGAAGCAAAAGAAGGTTTTTAAGCAGCTGGAATGCCTGGAGGTCTTGGGACCATCTTAGGTGGCAGTTTATACTGTTATGACCAAACATATAAGGAAACCCACAGCCCTTAAGAACTTGGGAGTTCAAAAAGGGATGAAACAAGAACGGAGAAAAGATGTATAAGTAGCATTCGAAGTTGTCCTTCAGGTTGCTGAAAGATGCAGAGGATACGCTGACTCTTCGGAGATTATTTTGTGGGCAGAACGTGCATGGTGCTGACTGAGGCATAAGTCAGATGGATTTAAAAGGAACCATTGTGACTTGGTACCAAGATGACTTCTCCAGGAACTCGGAAAGCTATCTGAAGAAATTAGCCATCCTGAGATTTCAGGAGAGATTAGAATGGAATTTATTTTAACAGGACAATGCTTTCAAGAGTTAAGGAAAATCTTAAATGGAAGAAATTACAAAGAGCCATAGTGATGCCTCTCAGGTCTGTGTCTAACTAAGGAAACAACTTGAAGTGTTCCTGTTATTTATCTAACTGGTGTGACCTCCTCCCTATTCCAAAATGTCCCCATGCCTTAGTGAGGTTGGTAAAGTCACATTTTTGTTATATATTCCCCTCTGCAATAGATAAAAGCAAAAAAGAAGCGGTCGTGACGAGTCAGCCATCAGGCCGGCAGGAGTCCGGAAGGACTGCCCGTCACAGGGCAGACAAGAGCCTCGAGGTAGGAATCAGGCAGACACAGACTCCTGCTGCTCCTGGAGGCCAGGCAAAACACGGGTCAGAAATCAGCCAGGCCCAAAACAGAAGGCAGAGTGATCACCAAGCAAAGGGGAACAGATGGCTGAGGCCCTGGACAGGCAGGGTAGGTCCGAAGCTTCAAAGAGAGTAAAGACAGAGGGCAAAGTGGGTGAGAAAACAGATTTATACGCATGTACAAATTTATGACATATTTGTGCCTGTTTATGCACAAAAGTAGCAGAAACTGGATATTGATCCTAAGAACAGAACCCATTTAACACTGAATTCGGGTGTCCTCTTTTTATGTAAGTGAGTACAGTAGTCCCTGCTTATCCACCCCATATCCACAGGGGTACACTCCAAGACTCCCAGTGGATGCCTGAAACAATGGATAGTACTGAATCCCATATATACCATGTTTTTTCCTATACATACATATGTATGAGAAAGTTTAATTTATAAATTAGGGACAGTAAGAGATTAATAATAATGAATAAAATAGAACAATTATACTGTATTAAGGTTATGTGGATGTGGTCGCTCTCTCTCTGTCTCTTTCTCTCCCAGCAAACTAGCTAGAATTTCACAGGTAGAAGACTTGTTATTACCATAGATCTTAGCAACCTCAGCACATGAAGACTTTCTTTCTTTAAGTCAAGAACGTTTCACCAATCGCTAAAGGAAGCACTTTCCAGCTTCTCTTTGTCGTATCCGAATGGCCAGCATCACTACTCTTGAACTGTGGGACCATAAGTAAAATGAACACAGGCACTGTGATACCCCAACAATCCGCCTGATAACCGAGATGGCTACTGAGTGACTAATGGGGGGAGAAGACGTCTGCAGCGTGGAGACGCTGGACAAAGGGACGATTCACGTACTGCACGTGGAATTTCATCACACTACTCAGAACCACACACAATTTAAAACCATACCTTTTTTATTTCTGGAATTTTCCACTTAATATTATTGAACCAGGGTTGACCGTGGGCAACGGAAACCACAATAAGGGGGCACTACTGTATACAATTTAGTAAACAGAAATATTACTATCCATTTGCTTCTTTCTCAAAGGACCAGTGATTCAAAATATTAGTCTGAGGAAGTTCTCCACTGCTTTCTAAAGGGAGCACTGATATTTCCCAAAACTAAATTGTGACAGTCAGATGTCAATAATAGTGGTCAAGATCAAACACTCCTAAGACTCTAAACTTTATCCACTATACTCCCTTTCCCCACACTTACATGCAGTTCTCAAATACATAACATCTGTATCCATTCACTTGATGCGGGGGTAAAAATGACTGAATAGAAATGAAGAGAGTCATGGTTTTCACGGACGTGCAAGAATAAAATATGTTCCCACTAAAGAGGCGAAGCAATAAGTTAGATGTTTGCACTTCGGTCTAAAGGACTTATTTAAATATTTTAAAGGTCAGCTTAACAAAGGGAAAAGGTTCCTAAACCAGAAATCAAAGATATGGGATTTACTCTGCTGTATCCATAAATTCTTATGTTTAGTAACCTTTTGAGATCACAGTTCCTTTATTTTTAAAATAACAAAAATTGTTTCTTTAGCTTTAAAATTCTATGTTTCTAAGAAAGATTCTTCTAAAGCATTCTAGGGGCTAATGATTACAATGTGTTAACCAAAAAGGCTGTAGAATATCTTTCTCTGGAAGTCTTTACATGTAAATTTAAAAATTTTAGATAAAATAAATACTTAAATGTAACATCATGAAAACACAGGATTAGAAGAAACACTTAGTCATTTTTTACACTACTTTTATAGTGAGAAAAGATTTTCTAAATATGACATTAAAACAAAGGAAAAATGATAAATTTAACACTATGAAAATTATAAACTTCTTTACAGCATATAATACAATATGATATAACCAAAGTTAAAAAAAATTGGCAAAAATGCAGCAGATCACAGACAAAAGGTTGATATCTCTAATATACAAAAGGACCTTGCAAATCAATAAGAAAAATGATACAATCACCAACATTGAAAAATGGCAAAAAAGTATAAGCTAGAAATGCTTTGAAGAAACATAAATGCCACTAAACATAGAAAAAGTCTTCAACTTCACCAAGAGTTGAAAACATTTAACAATAGCCGGTTACAATCGTTCACCTCCCAGACTGGCAAATTTTAAAAATAATATCACCAGTATTTGTTGAAGATGTGGAAAAACGAGTACTTTCATAAACTTCTATTTAAAGTATAAATTAGTATAACTTTTTGAGAGTGATCTAAAAATATGTATTATCATTTTAAATGTGTACACCTTTCTCGCCTCAGTCCTCCTCCCAGAATTTATCTTATAGAAAGACTTTTAAAGGTTTCAAAAAATGAACACTGTAACACTGTTGAGAAGGTTGAAAATTAAATATAATTCAAATGTCTGCTCGATGGAAAACCCTAAAGTCAAGAAAAAAAGGAAATTTTTGTATTGCTTATGCTTTTCATACCTTGTTTGTATCGAGGTCACAATACTAAGAATAACATAAGTTAGATGATGATATTCTCTCTGATTGTATAACTTAAGCATAATTCCACCACAATAATTTACCCATTTAATTATTCTCCAACTATTTTTGAGTGTCTCTTCTGTACAATGCCCCATCAGAAAACTGTGTAAAGGCCTTCTCAAGAGCCTTCTAACTCTTTTAGTCAATTTCCTTTCTCGAATACAGTGAAGATGGTGTTTGTTAGTATTCAAGCAAGCTCTAGACGTTAACATATCTGATATAACAGCAGAATTAATCTTCAGCCTATAAACCGACGGAAAAGAGCAAGAAAGATAGAACAGTTACAGGTCTGTTGAGAGATTAGTTAGGAGTCGCTTGAGAACGCCAGAGGGCTGTTTCTTACTGTCGCCATAGTACTCACGTCGCTTGTTCGCTGGGCATTTAGGGAGTTGGTAGAGTCATCGCCTCACAATGTTTATTTGCTCTTAAAAAATCGCAGTTCTTTCTTTCTTCCATTATGTAGTTTAAGAGAAAAAGATAAAAGGGAGGTTTTTGGCAACAACATAAATTCACATTAATAAAAGAGAAACTTGATAGGGCTAAAAATCAAGCGGTAGGCACTGGTGAAAAGCTTGATGACACATTGAAATCTTTTCTTAATGGTGAGTGGGAAGCCACTGCCTTGAAACCCCCAAGAGCTTCTCACGGCGCTGGCTGCCTGGCCCTCTCCTGGTTCCCAGACCGCCCCATGAGACCGCCACTAAGGGTTTAATGCCTGCCTCCTCTAGGATCCTGCTCCAGGCCACGGCTGGCATCCACTCTGCAGGGGCAGAGCCGTGCCTCGTCAGCAATGAATGATGAACATTTTTAATATCACCTTGGGGAATTATATATATATATTTCCGCTTCTTCTTTTGAACAGATTAGGTAGCCATTGCCTTTGAGGGCACTCAGACATTTCCTGAGTGGTCACCCTCCTCAGCATCTTCGCCGCTCGGTGGCCTCACTGTGGTTCTGGCACATCCTGGAGTCCTCAGTCATGGACATTCTCACAGCCTCCAACCTCTCCCGCTCTGTCACACCTGCTCTGCACCTGTCATCCCACAGCTGCACGTGACAGGCAATGGTCGCCAACGCCCCATGACTTTGTCAAAGCTTTAGATCTCCCTAGCTTAGCCTCGTTAGAGCAAAGCTCTGCATTTTTTAAAATCTGTTATGTATAATTAACATTCAGATTGTTATCTCACTTAAATTTTACATCATTGGCTTTTCTGCTTTCTTCAGTGTTCAGTATGATTTTGGACATTTTGCTCCCTATATCCACTTTTTTTTACATATTAGGACTCCTTTTCTATCTCTGATCTGTCCTCTCATTAAAATTCAGAATCCACGCCAGGCTTCTGCTTTGATTGACTGCATGATTCTTCCCCGTGCCCAAGTCTGGCAGGCATTTAATAGTAATTAAAGATTTCTCAGATCTGTTCGTAGGGCTCTCTGATAATCAACAAGAAGTCACTGTGATTGATAGTCACTGTCACAAAAATAGGAAGGCTGGACTTCTTAATAAATTTTCATGAAGAAATATTCAGTAGATGAAATGTTCCAAGTGAATGTCCAGACATATTTAACCTCAAAAGTAGCGTTTTTTAAAAGGACAATGTGAGCTTTTATTGTCTGGCAAGCGTATCAAAGGAAAGCCTGGAAAAGGAATTCTGAGTGTCCCTGAGGCCTGAAAAAGCCCCTGAGGTTTTCTTTCTCCTACTCATTAGCTGGAACTCTTTGGTGGTGTGAGGGATCGAGTAGAAATCCATAGAAATAAAGCTGGTGGTGAGGCCATCCTGGCAGGTGAGAAATTAAGACAGGAAGTAAATCCTGTGGGCTTTAAAATAATGAGGAGAAATGGCAAAGCCAACAGCAGTGGGTAAAGGGCATGAACAGCTAAAGAGTCTCCATGGGTCGTCATTGGAAAACACATTATTTCAGTATATATTCTCTTGATTTAGTGCCTGCTGCCTGAGGTCTGTGGTACCACTAAAGCTAATAAATCATTGCTCTGGATGACAGCCTGAGTACCTGTGTTTTATCATACAGCAGGAAACCTTGTAAATTACCAAGAGAAGCAACCAGTGACCATGCAGCAGAGCTATGAGAATCCGTCAAAGCCTCAGTCTATTAGGCCCCATTTCATTTTATTTGCAGGTACATTAAAAGAAATAGGGAACATTGCAAAAAAGATGAGCCCCAGCCTTTTGATTAGTGTTTAATAAGAACGACACGGGGCAGCTGGATCAGACTCCTAATGGCCTACAGATGGAATATGTCCACAGTGGGAACCTACCTACTTCTCTCTGCTCATTGGCTATGCTGCAATTTACCTTATAAAAGCGAAAGGACAACTTCAGGGGAGTGAGTCTGTGGCAGGCGCTGAGACACGGCTTTGTGATTTTTGTGCCTTGAAGCTTTGTTTCCTAAAGAAAGTTGGCTTATGAATTCACTTGGTATGTCACACTTTTCAAAACTTTTGACTCTCAAATTGACCAGAAAAAGAAAAACGTGCCAAAGTCAGGTATAGTTTTCTTAGCAAATTCATCAAAGTGAGTCAGCCCATTCTTTTTAACCCGTTTTTATTCAAACCACTTCTGCTTTGTTATGATCACCTCTGTATTCTTGAACATTTACCAGAGGAAGAAGTAAAAGGAAGCTTGAGAATAAAGGATATGTTTGCACCACTCAATTACTGGACCATCGGCCATAAGCTACAAATCCACAGGGGACAACCCGCAATAGGGCTTTTGTCCAGGCGCTTCTTGATGTAAAGTCTCCTGTGATTAAAGAAAAATCTAGGGCTCCTAACGCAGGTCAAGATGGCATTTAACCACGTAGGACCAAGTGTGTGATTACCCTCAGGTCATTAATCTGGGCTGCAGGGCTATTCTGAGGTCACATTTCTTTACAGGAAGGACTCAGAATATACCTGCTAGGCTTCCAGATACAAGGCCACAAGCCCAAATTTCAGCATGCCAACTTCTGGAGGAGGGAAGAAAGGGAGCTGCAATTATCTCTAATTGTCTATACTTATAATAGCCAGATGGCCATAATTCAGCAAGTAAAAACAACAGCTTTCTCTTCCCCGCCATTCTTTTAGACACTGAGAGCTAGATAGAGATATACAGGAAGCAACAGATCCGTCCCCGCTTCACATACTCTCTCTCTGCTGAATATGGGGAGTAATTCCTGTAAGCGCACCCATGGAAAGATCCCCACTTTGTGCCTCTCTCTGAGGGACTGTCCAGCCAGGTCTCAATCATTCAGGGAGAAGGCCTGCCATGTTCTGGGTAATTTTCATTCTGTGTATCCCTTATACTCTATCATCATCTCTTCACATGCTGTCTGCTATTTCTGGTTGTGCCATTGCTAGGGTGACAGCAAGAAGCATCACCATCAGCAACCCCCTCCCCACCAGCAGTGCCAACGGCACTTCCAGCGGTGCTGCTAGAGTAAGTACTCCATCAGCTTCCACCTCTCAGAGCTGTCAGCCCAACATGATGTATCTACAAAGGGATTTCAGAGCTTTATAAGCAAATAATGCCTCCTCCAAAGCACATATTAACTGAGCAAACAATATGCCTTAATTCAGCCTGTGCATTTGCATATTTACACAGAAGCCCCTGCTGCTTATTTGCCCAAGATGATGAAAGCGCATCCAAGAAACCTTCTCCACTGGAGCTTAAGCACACAGGCAGAAAATATGATGGCTAGATTTAAAGTTCTAATTTTTATTTTTTTCTGCGGGGGGGAGTCATCATTTGGATTAATTTAGATAAGCCATCATGTCTGGTAAAAGGAGGGTAGCCAAGGATAGAAATTCTTATCAATCTTGTTTGTTTGCAGTGCTGCTCACTTATTTCAGTATATTCTGCCAAATTTTATTCAGTCTGCGATGAGGTTAATAACACCTATAAAAAGACAGGGATCCTAATGACATGAAAAGCTGTGAAGTCCAACAGTGTTTTGTAGCAATGTGAAACTCTAACATTGGGAATCAGGCTAATAAGATATCTCCATTTCCGACTGCCCAAGAAACAAATAGTTACGTCAAACACGCTGAGTAACTAGTTACCAGCAGCATCGATAGAACTCATCTTTCTAAATTTTCACAACCTGAAGGATTTTTCTTTCAGTAAAATATTCCTGAGGATGATTTCTGTAGGACATCCTATTCAGGTACACCTCCCAAAATCCTTTTTGAATAAATAAGCAATAGGAATAATCAGATATATAGCATTTCCTCTTCTTGGATAAAATGAGTTCAGTTTTTCATAAAAATCATTAATTAAATTGAATGGAGAAAATCATCAAAATTAGAAAGAAAGAAATAAAACTGCTTTTATTTGCATACTAAGTGATTGCGAATGGAGAAAATCATAAGAAATTTACAGAAGGGCTACTGCTACAACTAATAAGCAAATTTAGTAAAGTAATGCTATAAGATCAACATACAAAAATTGACTGTATTTCCATATACTAGTAACAAACAATTGGAAAAGTTCATTTAAAAATCAATACGATTTACAATGGTATCAAAAATCAAGATAGTGTAGTTTTGAAATAGCTATGAATAGGTGAATAGAACAGAAGGGAATGTTCAAAAATAGACTCACACATATACAGTGAATATGTTTTAGACAAAAATCCAAGGCAAATCAATGGAGAAAGAAAAATATGTTAAACAAAGAGCATTGGAATAATTGTATAAATATATGTAAAAATAAAAAAGAAATTTGACCCCTTCCTCGCAATGCACAAATTTGATTTGAGAGGAATATGCACCTCCACTTAAAGCTAACATTCTAAAGGCTTTAGAAGGAAAAAATTAGAAGAATATTTATGTGACACATAAATATTTTTATAGGGAAAAGAAAAAGATTTTTTAGGGAACAGAAAAAGTAGTTATCATGAAGTACTAACTTTATCAAAATTTAAAACTCATCCAAAGATACCATAAAGAAAATGAAATAGCAAGCTACAGACTAGGAAGACGATATTTGCAATGCTCTTATCTGATCAAGGACTTATATCCTAAATATGTGAAGAACTCAATGATAAAAAGAGAACCCAGTTAAAAAAATGGAAAAAGTTTTGAATTCACACTTCATAAAGAAGATATAGAATGGCCAACAAGCACATGAAAGGATGCTCAACATCATTAGTCATCGGGGAACTGCAAATTAAAACCAAAATAAAGTGCTACTTCAGACCCACTAGAATAGTTAAAATTAAAAACACCCTCATACATTAGTAATAGGAGTGTAAAATGGTACAACTACCTTGGAAAACTGTATGGTGGTGTCTAAAGTCAAACACACACCTATGCTATTATCTATTCCAGTCTAAGGTACGTACTAAAGAAAAATAAAAACATGTCCATACAAGGAATTGTACAGAAATGTATATTGCAGCTTTATTAAAATAATCCAAACACTATCAACAGAAAAACAAATAAACAAAATCTGGTATAGCATACAATAAAATACTAATTAGCAATTTAAAAACATGAATTGGTACATGCAAAACATGAATGAACTTCAAAAACATCATGCTGAGTGAAAGAAGTTAGACACGAAAGAGTGCATACTCTATTATTCCATCATATGAATGAAGTTCAAAAATAAACAAAACTAATCTATAGTGCTAGAAATCAGAACAGTGGTTACCTATCCGGAGGTAGAGATTAACTAGAAGGAGCCTCAACAGAATTCTGTGGGATGATGGAAATATTCTGTATCTTGTTTAGGTTGTTGGTCAGATGGACAAATGTTGGTCACATTTGTCTAAACTCATTCACCTGTACCTTTAAGATTTGTGCATTTAGCTATATGTAGATTTTAACTCAATACAAAGAGAAGAAAAGAAAAATAATTGCAGAAAAAAAGAGGACTAATTCTTCATTGTCCATGCTCCCAAACATAGTGTCATCTATAATCTAACTGCAAACTAATAATGTACTAAAGTATTCATTGAAAACTTTCTTTATATGGGGAACCTTTTTAGGTAAGCACATTTAATGGATTTTTCTCATTTTATCCTCATGGTAACCATACAAAGCACATTTTCTATCATCATCCCATTTCATAGATGAGAAACCAAGATTCAGAGAGAGTAATTTACTCAGGATCACAGAGCAAGTAGGTAAAGGCAAATTTGCACCTGGCTGTCTAAGTACAAAACCTAAGCTCATATTTAAGATCTGAAGGCCATCTGAAAAGGCTTGAAAATGGGTTCAGTACCTATGCTTAAACTGATGAGGAATCTTGATCAGAAAAAAGGTATATTGTATCTAAGTGGTGAAGGCTTTTAAAAAAGGAAAGAATGCATAAGTAACATTAGTCATGATGATGAAAATAGCTAAGATTTATTGAGCACTAACTATATGTCAGGCATCATCTAAGTACTCAACAAATTTTAATTCATTGAATCCTCACAATGACTCTATGAAATAGGGACTGTTACCCTCATTTTTACAGACAACAAAACTGAGGCAGAGTTTCAGTCCTTTGGTCGAGATGCACAGCAAGTAGGTAGCAGAAATCAGCAAGATATTGGAGAAGAATAGACAAAATAAAGAGAAGTTTGCATTCCTGAAAACTCAAAAATGAGATGCTATCGGGCAAGAACACAGTTGAAAGTTAACCATGCTAAAAGTTTCACAATGGAAAAAAGGCACAAGAAAAGTAAGTCGAGAGTGATCAGGGAGAGCCCCTACCTGTTCCAGCTACATTCACCTTCAGGGAAGGCCTCACAGATGCCTGGATGGATGCTCCCTCCAGAGGCTGGTCTCGGTTGTACACTACAATTGAATTCTCTCTGCCTGGGAGAACTTCCAAAGGACCACAGAGTCATCGTAGCTCAAACTGACATAGCCTCGGGCTTTAACATAAATCAGCTAGATATTTGTGAATTCATATAATTTCACCTTGTCTACCAGCAGCCATTGCTGCAGAAAGCGGAAGCCCAGGCAGAGGGAAGAGTAAAGCACGTGCTCTCCACGTGGCAGCTGGCAGTGTGGGCATGCCGCTGCCAGGACTCTCTCCCTGGCCTCGCTGTCACGGAAGCAAGGTGGGACCTACCTGAGGATAGGTAGATGGGGGAACAAAGACGGACAAGAATTGTCTTTTATTGTGAGATGATAAAGTCATCCCAATCAAACACAAAAATTTGAATCGGAAAAAGCAGATGCTAGGAGAATCTGCCTTGGAGGGACATGAAACAGGGCACCTTCCACGTGTGCAGCTCAGCTCAGCTCCACTCCTGCCTCAGGGGGATGAACTGTTATCACATCTCAGAGGGCTGACATTTACCAGGAGCCTGGCAGCAAGGGAGCCAAGCACCAAGTCACTCCTAACAGCTGAGCGAGAAGACAGATGAACTTCACGTCTTTTCCTTACCACTTCCACGAGGCTGCAGCTGAGGAAGAGATTTCAGCTCAGGAGGCAGAGCAAAGTAATGCACCCAGTGCAGCCTTCCTTCTACAAGAACTGGGCAAATGTAAAGATTTGTTTTTGATACGCTAGCAGAGAAATGGGAGACTAGAAAGTCGTATCCAGGGGTAAATGTTTAAATGTTAACAGGCTAACTATTAGCATATGCTCTAGGAACAGAATTGAAGAAACATCTGATGGCAAGTATTTTTCCTTTATTGGGAAATTTGAGAAACTGTTTTTCTCAGTTTGGGGGGAAAAAAATTATATGAAGTGATAGTTTTCAGGATACTAATTTTGATTTCTCTGTGTTTCTTAAATGCATAGAAATTTATGTCCTGAAAAAGCAGTCAACAATGGCAATGATGAGGATGATGCAGAGCATCTTGCTTTGATCACTGCAAGAATGAAATGATATTGTAACAAATATATCTTTAATATAAAACATATGAGCGTTTTCTCTGTAAAATGCCAATACATATACATAACGTGACACTGGAGGTGGCATGGCAATTAAGGTATAATTGCTGTAATTACTGATGGAATTACTCATATTCCTCTATGCTACTTTTTCTAATTATCTTGGTCTAATGAAAATGTGTACTTTTGCACTGAACAGGATGTGGCCATCATTTGGCTGCCTGCCGGGGATGACGTACAGTGTCAGTCCCTTGATTGAACATGGAGCAGAGAGGTCACCACTTGTTTGCAGGAAGAAGAGATTTCTGGAACACAACAGGCAATTTAAATGCATGTCATGAACATCCTGCAAAAGCTCAAAGATGAGTTTCATTGGAAGAAATATAACAGTAGGGGGGGACATTATCCTAGAAGGAGCCCAGTAGCTTTACAGTCTTCAGACTTTAATGAGAATGACTTGTAAAAATAGTACAAAGATTTCATACTGTATGTCCATTCTTATTCTAGTCTCTGACTCAAAAACAGATTCAAGCAGCTCCATTTTTTCCTGGTTTTGTTACCTTTTTTCTCACAAGAGTGAGGCCTGAAGGATTGGTTCTTCAAACATCCTAGAAATTACAAGATTTGAAAGAAGCCTACTCTTGGCCTTTTTTACTTCGTGTATTTTAAATGCCTTGGAAATTTATTTGGCAAGTTATACCACTTATTTATTTCTTTATCAGCCACCTGGACAGAGGTTAAATAGATACCCATTGAATAAAGACTATATGGCCATTGAAAACATATATGTAATATATTCAGCTTTTTTTAGGAGTAAAAGGTACTTTGTAAATTCAGATAATTATTGGTATCACAGCCACTTGCTATCACCAATCAGAAGAGCTATAGTATTTACTTTATCAAGTCTATGAAACCCTTATGGAAGAAAAACACAACTAAAATTAGAAAATTATCTTGATTCAACCACTCAACAATTCTAAAGCTCTGCTTTCAGGGCCTGTGTTAGTTTCCTATTGCTACTGTTAACAAATTGCTACAATATTGGTGGCTTAAACCAATACAAATCGATTATCTACAGTCATAAGGTCAAAAGTCTCAAAAGAGTCAACAGAGCTACCTTCCTTCTGAAGTTCTGGAGAATTTGTTTCCTCACTTTTCCAGCTTCCAGAGGTGGCCCCCCATTCCTTGGCTCGTAGCCATAGCTCTCCAACTTCTGCATCTCCTCCAACCATCCCACTTACCCTTGTGATTACACTGGACCCATCCAGATAATCAAGGATAATCTCCCTCCTAAGCACATTTGCAAAGTCTATTTTGCCATATAAAGTAACATACAGGTTTTAGGGATTAGAATATGAATATTGTGAAAATTAATAAACAGAACCTCATTTAAAATGGAGTTGGGAGGCTAGAAAAGCGACCTCTCACACACATGTCACTAAGCACACACTGCTGACCTCAACAAGAAGAGATGTACCTGCACCTTGGACAGGAAGTGATGCTACTTGATACTCAGCAAGAGGAAGAAAAGTTCCTCCTGGCCAATGGGAGACCACCAGAACTCAGCCAATGAGAAGTCACTATACTTTGAACTTTTGGTTTCCTCCTATGGATTCTTTGTTTACAACAGCCCCTCCCAAGTCTATAAAAAAACATTCCTCCCCTTGGTTTCTCTGGGTAGTTCACCATTAGACCACATGTCTTAAATTGCAATTCTTTGTTGTTCTTGAGTAAACCCATTTTTCTGGCAAAATGTTTGGCTGTCAGTTTGTTAAAGGTCAACAACATCTTTGGGGGCCCATTATTCTGCATAATTCAGGCCTCATTTTTTAATTTTAAACTCAAGGCAGATGGATCCTTGGCCTCCACTTCTTTTAACTCACACTTTTTAAAAGTCGACAGCTTCAGAAGGGAAGCCAATTACTATTTTTATTAACTCATTTTTATAGGGCTAAAAAATGTCAGAAATTACATATTTAAGATTCTGTTACAGAATTAGTTGTTACTCTTCAGTTTTTCACATCTGCCTAGTCAACGGATAGAGGTTTCCATCAGCATCAAGAGAGTATGCACCCAGATATGTGCTTCCAAATTAAACAAACTAAAATCTGCTATTCGGTTTAAATTATTACCTCCTACCTACCTCCATGCACAGACATAAACATTAGGTCTTTTTTCCCGACCATCTGAAGTTTTTGACTGTTCTATTCTCAAACTGCTATCTTTTCAAATCTCTTTTCTTTCTATAAGGTCCTTTTCATTGTTAACAGATGCCCCCCATGCAGGAAAAGTTTGAGTCCATGGCAATCCCAAACTTCCCCTTTTCTCAGTAAATACACAGTTAATAATAAGCTGAACAAAGTTAAGCCAGAAATATAGGTTCTATGGGGGCAGCCCCTATTATCCTATGTGATTTTGTATCTTAGTGTACTCTTTTGGACTCTATTTTTAGGCATTCATATATTTGTCAGAAACGAAATAAGAATATATAGTTCCACACTAAAAAGAGTTTCTGAGTAGGAACATAAACAATAATCCTGGGTAAATATTCCTAGAGACATCCACGCCAATGCAATGTGCCAGTCCCTTAGCCACTCATCTACCCAATGAATAAATGGGAGTTAAATACATTGGCATAGATGATGGAGTGACATATAATGAATAATCAATGGGGTCATCGCCTATCTGGACATCAGTTCAGATGAATTTAGATAGACAACAGATGGTAGATGATGAATAGATGATAGATAGATGATAGAGAGAGAGAGAGAGAGAGAGAGAGAGAGAGAGAGAGAGAGAGAAAGAAAGAAAGAAAGAAAGAAAGAAAGAAAGAAAGAAAGAAAGAAAGAAAGAAAGAAAGAAAGAAAGAAAGAAAGAAAGAAAGAAAGAAAGAAAGAAAGAAAGAAAGAAAGAAAGAAAGAAAGAAAGAAAGAAAGAAAAGAAAGAAACACACTTGTGTTCCAAGTCAAACTGACAAGTTTAAGCAGCAAATTATCTTTATTTTTACATCACATATTTTAAATGCCTTAGAAACTTAATTGGAAGGCTATTCTGCTAATTTATTTATCAGCATGCTGGTAAAATTAGATAAAAAATTAACTAACATCCACTAGAATCCAAATATTGTTGCAGTGAGTATGAATTTTGTGCATATCCCAAAGGTGCAAGCCATATAACATTATTTTAGTTCTATAAATCCATAATTTCAGGAAGCATTTATTAATTATTACTATGTTATAGGTACTGGGCTAGGTATAAATCAATGATTAAAAAGACAATAATCTTTTCCCTCCAATATTCTGGAGTGGAACATAAACTGTACACGATAAATAAATAAAAGATATGTTAGATAGTGTTGTGTTCCAAGGGGAAACATAAAGCAGACAAGAAGATGTCAACGGTAGAGGGTGTGAGGAGGCTGGATTTGGGACGAGGTAGCCAGGGAAGGCCTCACTGAAAAGGTGACTTTTTAAAGATGGGATGGAACTGAGATCAATTAGCCATGCAACTATCGGGAAGAAGAGCATTCCATGCGAAGGGAATGACAAGTTCACATGCCCTAGGACTACAAGTAGCAACTATCGGGAAGAAGAGCATTCCATGCGAAGGGAACAAGTTCACATGCCCTAGGACTATAAGTAGAAGCAAGAAGGCTGGTGTGGTGAAAGTTTGGTGGAAAGGATGAAAAGGGTAGTAATAAAATCTGAGGGAAAATAAGAAGCCAGCTGTCATAGGGTTTGTGGGTCAAGATTTAGAGTTTTAAGAGTTATTCTGAGTTAGATGGGAAGGCCTTGAATTCTGAACAGAGGGGTGACATAAGTTGACCCATGCTCAACAGGGTCAGTCTGGTCTCTACATTGAAAATAAACTAAAGAGGGGCAAGGGCAGAATCAAGGAACCAGCCCAAAGTCTATGGTGATCATTCAAAATCAATGGTGGCTGGGGCCAGGGTGGTGTCACTGGGGGTGGTGAAAATTCTGATAGAGGAAAGTCAAAAGAATTTGCTGAAAAACTGGATTTGGAGTGTGAGAGAAAGAGATGAGTCGAGGATTACTCTGAGGTTTGGGGCTGAACAACTAGAAAAATGGAGTTGTCATAACTGAGAAGGCAAAGACTGTAGGAGGAACTGATTTGAGGGGGAAGTTTCCTAATTGCTAATTCTAGCATGTGGAAGGGAGAAGCCTTCTCCACACACAAGCAAGCAATTCTCATGGCACCAAATGGGTGTCCTATGACTTAACACATTGTTGATACTACCCATCCAGAGATAGCATCATATTTCACAGGTTAAGGGCTCAGTTTCAAAAGATGGGCCCTCCTCCACCCAACTTCAGATGTCAGTTGCAAGCCCAGGTTGTTACCTGTGCTCCTGACCAACTGGATATAAATCAGAAGTTCCTATGACCTCCCTTTTCCTTGGGTTCAATTAATTTGCTAGAGGCTTATAGAACTCAGAGAAACATGACACTTACTAGATCACTGGTTTATTGCAACAGAATATAATTCAGAAATAGCCAGATGGAAGGAATGCATAAGACAAAGTATGAAGGAAGAGACAAGGTTTCCATGTCCTCTCTAGATATACCCTCTGCCCAAATCTGCACATGTTCACCAACCCTGCAGCTCTCTGAACCTTGTCCTTTTGTGTTTTTATGGAAGCTCCAATACATAGGCCTGGCTGATTAAATCATTGGCCATTAGTGCCTGAACTCAATCCCCAGCCCCTCTTCCCTTCCCGAAGGTGGGTGATATGAGACTGAAAGTTCCAACCCTCTACTCACATGATTGGTTCTCCTGGCCATCAGCCACCACCCTTAGGTGCCTTCCAAAAGTCACTTCCTTCATATAACAAAACACCTTTATCTTTCACATCACTTAGGAAATTCCAAGGGTTTTAGAAGCTCTGTACCAGAAATGAAGCCAAAGAGCAAAGACCAAATATACATTTCTTATTATAAATGACAGTATCACAAGGGGACATTCAAGAGCCCAGTTTTGCACATGTCCAGCTAGGAATGCCTTTTAGACAGTTAATTAAAGATGTTGAAAATCCAGTTGGATATATGGCTTCGGCATACTTGGCTGCAGGCTCCCATCTACATGGCTGGCAGGGAATCCAGTCTCATTCATTATCAGGGTTATTTCCTTTCCATTGGCTATTAGGATCGCAGGCTTATATTATGCCAGAAAACCAGGAAGGGACCTGGTCCTTAGCCCATGATGATTCCAAACATTGCAGCTGCTTCTTTTCCTGCACACTACTGTTCAGAACTGCTATCCAGGCCTTAGAAAAGTCCCCCCAGTGCTCACAGACTTGTCCACAAAGAAACACAGATGGCCTTCAGGCCACAATGCAAGTGTCGAGTCATTAAAGACACAAGCTCAGACCATTATATCCAAACCCACTTACTTTCTGACTTGTGCAAGTTATTTAGTTTGTCTGGGCCTCATGTCTGTAAAATTATTAGAACACACAAGTACCAGAATCTACCGCGAAGGGCTGTTGTGAGCATTAAATTCATTAATAATCATAAAGCACCCTACTGCCTGTAGAGCGATATTTGGCAATTGCATAATAAAAAAGATTTGTCTTTCCCATTATTACTTCATAAGAATCTGCACAGCCCTATACAAGATGTGGTATACAAGCAGAGTCACAAACTGCCAACCATGCCCTTAGTCTCAGGGACTTTCAACATTCCCCACCCCTGTCGCCCTTAAACTTGGCCACTTTGCCTGTCTGCTATAAATTTTCCTTCTACTTACTACCTTCTCAACGATTAAGAAGCAAAAGTATCACTACAGTGAGAGAAAGGAAATTTGGGTCCTTCAAAAGATCTTCCTTGAGACTTTCCTCCACAGAGTAAGAATGAGGAAAGGAGATGCTAATACTAGCTAGTATTGTTTATACTATGGCTTGGACATATCCAGCTGCAGGCTCCCATCTACATGGCTGGCAGGGAATCTAAGTTCAGTCATTTATGCTATGATTCATCATTTATACTATGACTATGCGCAGTCTTAACTATGTCTTTCTATTTTACCAATCTGTGTTCAGAGTAATACATCCATTCGAATCTGTTGGCTTGATTACATCATGATAAAGAAACAAAGTTCAAAAACATTCAGGTGGTATGTAGATAAGCCCTCATCCAACAAAAAGTATCTTTGAGTTAAATGACTGCATAAAAAACATAGCACACAAATTTGAAGCCACGCCTCCAGTCCTTTCTTTTAGGGCTCCTTTAACTCATCCCAAGTGTTCTCTTTCAGGTGAATAGATAGAAATGATTTGTATTTAGCCCATCAATTATTTAAATGTAAATGAGCATTTCAGAACTTTCTATAGCATGTACAGAATAATGGTTCTGGCATATTTCCAGCTAAAAAAGCTAAGTTCTCATTAGACCACAATATATTATACTTACTAAACAGTATGTCCCAAAACAACAATTTAATCAATTCACTTATTTTATTTATCTATTATGTGAGAAAGTAAATATCCTTCTATTTTTTTAACTTTGTTAAGAAAAATTAACTTTCTAAACTGATGCTAGAAATCTTTAGTCATTATCAAGGGTGTTCTTTTTTCTCCCATCTTAAAAGAAAAAATTACTTCAAAACCCTCTCAAAAGATAGCTATTCATTTTAGCTAGAAAACACTGGACATTTAAATTTAAAAATTCATCGAGCTTACATCAAAGCAAAATTTCTTATAGTACTTAAGCAACTTGTGACATATTTTGGTCTTACATAAGCTTTCACTGAGTCAGGCAACAGCACTTTGACAAACAAGTTTAGCATTGAAACCAACAGTTGCAATTCAGTAGAAAGAAAGTTCTCTCTTTTTCATTTTAATAACATTTCTGCACAAATTCCAGAACGATAAGGCCCCTGTTATTTTGGGTACAATGCTCATTACTCATGTCTGCTGGGGCATTATTGGATGTATACTTTGGAATAAAGAGGGCTTTTACAATGTCTAATATGATGTCCTTTGCAATCTGTTATTAGCCCGTGCATCGCCTTGCCAGTTAATCATCCCATTATAGATTCTGAAAATCTGACAACCCAGAGGGATTGAAATGCAGTGTGCTACAAGATTAGAAATAGCTACATGGAAATGAAGTAAGGATAACGAATATTGTAGATCGGTACATAAAATAAAGGCTTCAAAAGATGTTTGTTCTGGAGATTTCTCGATACCTTTACCATAAAAGAAACAAAAGCAATAAACAAGCAGACAGACAGAAGAGCCATGGCCTTGAACACAGGTAAGGAATCAAATAAGACCAGGACTCTGTACAGGATTTTCTGGAAGCTATCCAACGTAATTAAAAATCAAATTAATACATACATCAGCTCTCTATTTGCCTGCCCTGTCATTTGAGAGCAGAAAAGGCTGATACATTTCGTCAGTCATCCCCAGAACTGCACAGCGCCATTAATCTCGCCACTTGTTTATGTGTTATGGTTGGTCCCCTTGCTTCTGTGTACTTTGCTGCCATCTCCAGGAAGCTGTGATGACAAGAACTGTCCAGCCCAACCTGGACAGTTGTTATAGCCCTAAAAAAAGTCTTAGGATTTTCCAAAATGACTGTCTGTATTCAAAAGCATCTTTAATGGAAAAACCTTTGAAAATTCTAAATATTTGCAGGTATCAATGATTATTAGATCACAGATAGGGTACCTATTGATTATATATTTGGAAATAAAAGTCACACTTTAAAATTTCATTACCAAAATGCAAAATTCAGAAGAAATTTCATTAAAGGAGTCCGTTTAATTTTCACATGGTTAAAGATAATAGAGAAATAGTTTGTCATGGATATCTTTGTGGCTATAACAAGCCAAAGAATTCATGGAAAATTGGTCTGCACTGTATATATTGAATTACTATAAATTCAAATCTTTTTTTAGTGAATAAGTTCTCTATAGGAGATGGCACACAGTGAAATTCCATTTGCTAGTGACCATAAAAGAGGATAATAAAAAAGCTAAAGGCAGGGATTGGTGTATTCCCTAGAAATCATCCCAAATCGTGGGTCGGAGGGCGGGGGGTGTTTCTAAGTCTTTTAAATGTGCTAAACTTCTGCCTGTAGGATGGTTACTAGCGGAATCTGCCTCTTGACTGGCCCACAAAGGGCAAAAACAACCCTCAGAGCCCCCGGGGAAAGTTCAGCATCCTTCTCGGCCACAGACACGCAGCTAGCGCACTGCGGTTCAGTGTCATGTATAACAAGGTGCAGACTGTTCACACAGTCCATGTGCTGAACACTAAGGACGTGACTGAATCACTCGGGGGAAGAAAGGGTGCCTGCTCTGACCTTGATTTTTTACATTGGATCAAAAACATGAGGTTAATAACTGCACAACTCTTCATCCCATAGATAATATCTGATATATGAACAATACATATCTATCTACATTTAAGATAAAGTAATGGGTATATGCCCAAGCATTTCATCTTTTAACAAAACACCATACACCAATCCTTAGGCATTCTGGTAAAAGGCAAATACTAAATGCTCAATAGAAAAGAATAGACCTTTTGAATATATTCGAGGAATTCTCAACGTGTAAAGTCTAGGAAGTCCATGCTCAGGATCAGAATTTATATCATCCTTTTTCCTCGCTGCACTGTAATATCTTATACACCATGGACAGTGCTTTATTTATCTATAACCTAAGCTCCTAACAAATAGTAGGGCACAGTAGACAATCTTCAAATGTTTGTTGAACTGAACTGAATATAATAAATTTATTCATTTATGATGATTTATAAATCTGAAATAACATTCTCTAATCCTTGGGATGATTGTCATCATTTTGAAGCAAATTGCTACGCCTTTAGAGGAACTAAAACTCACAAGCAGACTTCTCTATGAAAACTAAGCCACTGTCGATGTGAAAATAAATGTGAGTGGTACCAGTTAGTGGCAAATTTTTCTAATCCTTCAAAAAATATTGAAAAAATATCTAACAATTGGCTCAATCTACTTGAAGAGCATAAGGGATAAAAAAATAAACCATCATTAGAAAAAAATCGACAGAGAGAATGAGTCAGCCAATTAAAGATCTCCCAGTAGAACAGAAGCGTTGATTCAGAAAACAAACCAGATAGAAACAGATAAGAGGTGCCATTACAGCACAGACAATATACAAGAGGAATATAGAAATGGAAGGCAGTGACCCTGCTGGGCAAATGAATTAGAGAATACCTGAAAGGTATTCTCTCAATTAGACTTTACCAGAAAATTTCAGAGTTTTTTGAAGAATAAGAGACCTATATAGGCTCATAAATTTCACTTGATCTTAGCCAAAAGGCCGAGAAGTGATAGCTCATAAATTTAAAAACTATACAAGCTTGGTTTGCCATAAACACTGAAGTCAAATTTACTTCACAAACTAAGTGGTCTACATCACCCATACAGACTAGGAAAATGAGCGATTTGTAAGGGCCTTACTATTTTACTGTCCCTGGTCTTTAAACTAGACCAACAATATGGATGTCAGTTCCCTTCTCTATAAATTAGTCTAAAATGTAATATCTTAATGCTGATTTTAGTAGTGAGAAAAGCAAAACTTTTAGCATATCAGTTGCGTCACAGAACCCGTTTGCTAACACATGTGCACAGCCAAACTGTGAGAAATGTGTCTGTAAAATACACATTGGCCCACCCCAAAGTTGTGTGGCCAATGAATGCATATGGCAATTTTCACAATAGAGTTCCATAAGATATCAAAATTCCCCATACACCCTACAAACTCTTCAAAAACTAATGTCACGGCAATGATATTTGACCTGGAAAATAATTTTTCATTAATTAAACTTTTCTTTGTGGTTATTTTTTCCTTCTGTATGCTATATTAGTCTCTATTTTTTTCTTTAATCAATAAGATTATTGGACTTGTTAAGAAAATTAAATTAGATGTTATATATATAGTGTTTATAAATGTCAAAGAGCTGTAAAAAGTTTATTTTTACAGTTGAAAGTGACTTCTCAAACTTCTCAGACTCTCAAAATTATGCCACAAATATAATTATATACCAAACTAAACAAATACACATATTTAAACTGATGATATTGTAGAAATTAAAAGTTCAAAATGGAGTGAAAGTATTATTTTTCAAGATGGGGTGGTTGGAGCATCAGGAACCTGACACTAATCCACACTTCTGCTAGGACAGGCCCAAGAGAATTAGCCCAGACAGAGGAAGGCTTGACCTAATGGAAAAAGCAGACTGCTTTATCAGAGCAATCACCACGTGCTCAGAAAGTGACCTGTGATTCAGGTAATGATTGGACTCTAACACCACGGATGGCATCTCTGGCCAGGTCAACAGTGAGGTTGACAGACGATAACCACGTCTGCTCTTCTCACTGCTCCTTTTTCCCCACAGCCACTAAAGCAGGTTGCATCTGTGTTGTTAAGTAAGTTGAAAAAGGTAAGCTGGAGTCTCATAAGAGAAAGTTGTATAGACAAAGCAGAAAAATAAGTAGGAGCAAGCAGTCTCCCCTAAGTTATCTTTGGTGGTCTAAATATCCAGTCCTTTGGAATATATTTTCTCTTTAAACTATCCAGAAATCCATTTCCCAACTATTCCCTTTGACTTATTTGAGCTTCACTCATCTCTAATCACAAAATCTACATAGTAGTCCACACTGATCCTCAGGGAATACATTCCAAGACCCCCAGAGGAAGGGAGGTACAAAACTATACCGGAATAATAGCAATTCCCCCAATAATTATATAAATTCAGTGCAATTACCAATGAGTTTCTTAAAGGACTAAAAATTATTTTAAAGTTCAGACAGAAGAATCAATCTGTAATTATTGCCAAGATATTGGGGAGGGGGTAAGGATTATGAAATTATACCTACAAGACATTTAAATTATTAAACAACACTAATAAAATCAGTATAATATTGGCATAGGAATAGCCAAATAAATAAAAGAAACAGATTAGAAAATCCAAAAACAGATCCAAGTACTATATATTATAACTTAAAAATACAATAAAAAAAGTATTTCAGTATATGAGAAAATAGGGTATTTGTATATTGTACAAACAAATAAAGGCAGACCTTCATTTCATATAAAAATAAATTTCAGATGGGTTAATAATCTAAATTGAAAAATAAAACTATATTTTAATACAAAATATTTTTAAAATAGGAGATTATCTGTAAATCCTCAAGATGGAAAATTCCTAAGCAATAAAGCAAACCCAGAAGCCATTAAGGAAATAACAAAATTTCTTTTTAAATAGTAAAATAAAAAGAATTATGCTTGGCATAAAACACCATAAATAAAGTCAAGAAACTATATTCTAGAAGAAAATATGTAGAAAACTCATGACTAATGAATAGTTATCTTCCTAAAATACAAAATGCTTCTACTGATTAATAGGCAAAACCACAAATCCTGCCACCGAAAAGTGGGCAAAGAAAATTATAAAGGCAATTTAAAGAAGAAATGCAATTCACCAGACAGAAGTGCTCAACCTCACAATAATAAGAAAAATGCAAAGTAAAATAACCAGATGTCATTTTCACCCATTATTGTTGCAAACATTTAAGACTGGAATTTCCAGTGCTAATGAGGACGTGGAGTCCAGGCAGTTTCATACACTGATGACAGGAGTTTGAATTGCTTCTTTTTGGAAAGTATCTGGCAGTTTCTGTTAAAATGTTAAATGTGCATAACCTTTGACTCAGCAATTCTATTCCTAGAAATTCATCCTTTTGAAACAGAATCACAAACGTGAAAGGATGTACATATGGGAGTGTTTACTGCAGCACTGTTTATAAAACCAAAGCAATGGAAGTGACCTGATGGTTCTGAATGAAGTAATGGTAAATATAGTAAGGCATTTGCACGTGACACATCATTCTGCACTTGACGAAGAGGAGTTAGAGTTTCTGTTCTGAACAGAAAATCTATGATATATTATTAAGTGAAAAAAATGCAAGTTATAGAGCAATATGTGTAATATATTATTATGATATAAAAAACCCTCTATAAATGTGTATATGTATATTCTTGTATATACACACATATATATTCATGTACACACACAGACACACACACACACAGACACACACACACTAGAAAAAAATAGAATTAGAGGTAGAAGGAAAACTAATGATTGTTTCTTTATATACTTCTGTATTGTTTAAATGTTTACAATAAACATTAATTTAGAATTTAAAAACCATATTTTAAAAGTAACAGCTGATCCTTCCATTTTACTCTTACTGTAATTTATTTACTTATTCACCAAATATTTATTGTGCTTATGATTAAAACTAAAATTGTGTAATTGCTTTAAAAAAATTTTTCAAAATAATCCCAACCAACAGGTAAAATCATTTAGCTATTTGGGATGTATGTTGCAACAATGAAATCATCTAATTGCAGTTCTATTCAATAATTAGACTTAAAAATATTATTGAAGTACTTTTATGGTTAGAAAACAAATTGATAACACTAGTCTTATAATAAAAAAATACCATTATTATTAATTCTATGCTCTATGACATAAAACCAAATATTGTATGTGTTTGATGAGATTTAGAACTTTTTCTTTTAATATGTACTATACCTCATTTACTCTATGGACGCTATTCTATGAGAAAATGAGATGATCTACTTCAAGAGAAGAATGTAAATCTAAACTCTCATCTGATTATAAATTTTTTTCTACACTTTGAGTAGCTATTGCATTAATCAGAAGCCCAGAAGCTCAATTCTTCAAGTAGTCCTAAAAGAAGTCACAAATAAATGGAAGATAACATAATAGTTGCCAAAAGTTGACCAAAGAGACCAAATATGTCTAAGAGTCTTTCTAAGGAATGCATTATCTAGCCATGCCTCTAGGTTCTCCAGATTCTCTGTTTACTCTCTGTTTATATTAATTCCTCCATTCTGTCACCTTTTTTTTGGAGGGGAAGGTTGTTCTAAGGGAGCTCAGAGACAAAGGTAATATCCAGTTGCAGTAACTAACCTATTCTATGTTCTTGATATATTTATATATTCTACTTTAATTGATATTTTATCTGTCTCTTTACTCTTTAAAATTTTTCTTTCATTTTTTTTTCTTTTCCAAATGTTCTGGTTTGTTATTATTATTATTTATTGTTGGTGTTATTATTATTATTTTAAAGAATAACATAACTCCTAAATAACTCCTAAAATGTATTCACTATTTTTTCATATATACTAAAAGTGCAGATTAAGACAGTTCTTTGACACAAGGAAAGAATAACTGAATAGATATATAAATACTCATTCATAATGTGCATTTATGCCATTTTTGGAAGATTATTTCCAATTTTCCTCTGACTATGCAAACACAAATATTTTTGTGACAGTCCCACAATAGGTGTGATACAGTCTGAATGTTTGTGACCTCCCAAAATTCATGTTAGAATTTTAACATCCAGGGTGATGTTATGAAGAAGTTTTAGAGATGATTAGGTCATGAGCCCTCACAATTGGGATTAGTGCCTTTAAAAATGAAGCCCCAGAGAGCGAGATCTCTCCTTCTACCATGTGAAGACACAGGGAGAAGTCAGCAGTCTGCATCTTGGAGGAGGGCCTTAGCCAGAAACCCTGCCATGATAACACCCTGAACTTGAAATCTCAGCCTCCAGAACTGTCAGAAATAAATTTTTGCTGTTCATAACCTACCTAATCTTGGGGTTTTGTTATAGCAGCTCAAATGGACTCAGACAAGGGTGAAAGACATATTTACTTGATTGGCTTCCCCAGTAAATTAGGTTCTCTAATGACTTGTCCTCAAGATAAGTCAATACTATTCAAAATCTGACAAAACTCAGACTTTCCAAAGATAGTATTTTTTTGACTGAATTACTCTATTTAAGAATTATCTCCTTCTTCCTCAAAAGAACTTGGCTTGTTGAGAAGCACAGATTTCTACCATCATTTTACTGTTCTCTCCCCTCCGTTTTCTGAGCTACTTAAAGTTGTACTAAGACCAGTTTCATTATAGAATATCTGATTCTGAGTACTGACTCATGGAATTTCTTTTCTTTTTTTTTTTTAAGTTTTTATTTTTCAATTAGAGTTGACATTTAGTGTTATTTTATATTAGTTCTGGATGTACAGTACAATGGTTAGACATTTATATAATTTACAAAGTGATTATCCCAATTAGCCTAGTACCCACCTGGCAGTATATATGGTTGTTACAATATTACTGACCATATCCCCTCTGCTGTACTTCATATCCCCATGACTATTCTGTAACTACCAATTTGTGCTTCTTAATCCCTTCACTTTTTTCACCCAGCTCCCAATCTCCCTCCCATCCCTGGTAACCATCAGTTCGTTCTCTATATATATGAGTCTGTTTTCGTTTTGTTTGTTCATTTATTTTGTTCTTAGATTCCACATAGAAATGAAATCATATGGTATTTGTCTATCTCTGTCTGACTTTTTTCACTTAACATAATGCCCTCTAGGTCCATTCGTGAAATTTACTTTCAATACAAGGGTGAACCTCTATTGTGTAAGATTTGATTTCAAAAAAAAAAAAAGTCAGGAAGCTTTATAAGGACTGCAACCTAAGATAAGGATTATTAGAATTCTTTATATTTTCATGGTTCTTTGGAGTTTCAGAGTATTTGGGGAACAAATTATTTAATTTGATCCATATAATAACTCTGAGTTATATTTTATCTCTATTTTGTTTTGAAAAATCAGAAAACTGAGGTTCACCGAAGAAAAGTAGTTTCCTTGGATTTTTAGAGTTAGGAAATGGCAAAGATCGTGAGTGGAGACCCCGCTCTTAATTCTCATGTTTCAACTAAAACAAAGCTGCAGCTTTTTAAGACATATTAAAAGTCAGGGGATTGCAGAGGGTAAATATGACCACTTCTCCTGAGTTGCTATGGGGTTCTTCCCATAGACCCAAGGCCAACCCAGATCTAAGGAATGGGAAAACGTACTTTACCTCCGGAAGAATTTGTCTGTGTTCTGGTCACAATTAATTACATTCTTTGCAAGAGGAAAATTTACTCATGCTCTTTTAAGACCCCCAAAGTCTGTTCCAATCCACAGTGTCTCACTCAAAATCCAATATCTAGAATTTGTACCCATACTTAATTCAATATCCACTCATGCACCATGAGACCAGCATCTTTAAGAATAAGGCATAAGAACTTCAGCCTTAATGGTGACCAACTTCCTAGACCATAATCTCACTTTTCCTTTTCACCACTTTTTCCCAAATTGTCAGTGTTTCCTGACCTTTTCCTTTGACTCCCATTTTTATACCATTCTGTGGGCTAATAACAATTTGTCTGGTATAACCCTAAGAATCTTCTCTTCAGAAATGTATTACTCTCTCTGGAGCCATCACGCTTCCCAATCTCTTGGTAATTAATTCATCCCAACTACCCTCATGCAGCTGGTGGAGTGAGGGGGTGGAAATCAGACATGTAACGAGATTAAATTATTCTTCTGAAATATTTATATGTTGCTTGAAAAATCAAAGCAGTTGAATCGTATTTATGACTTTGGTAATGACTGGGAGTTTAATACTTCAGTGCTTCACTCATCTGTTTATAAAATAGAATAAACAATTTGCCGAGTGCTGTAGCTTGCCTCGTACCAATTTACAATTTGTCCCAGGAAGATTTCCAAAGGTATTGCTATATATTTTATTTTTTTATCCCATGGAAAAACTATAATGCTTTAAAATTATCATACATTCTAATTGGTAAGTTTAATTGTATAGTATAGTCAACTTCTGAACTACACCTCAAAATGGTTTAATCAAGAAGAATCGTTTTTATTAAATTTGGCAGAACTCACAATTAGCTTTCCAGAGAATAATTTCTGTTTAAAAATTTGTTATCTGTGTTCCATTTTACAGTCTTATTATAACCTTGGCCCTAGTTTATTATGATAAAGAGACTAAAAATGGTTATACTTTTTAAAAAACAGATTTCTGAAATGTTCATTTCATGTATCCAAAGCAAGCTGAATGAGGTAACTAAATCATCGTTAAGACTTTTTTTTTTTTTCGTTGCTAAAAAGACAGTCATAACAAATAAATGAACTTCATTTCTCAGGTATACTTCCTTAGTCTCTGTAATTCGAGGGCTCTGCCTAAAAATAAAACACCATACAATATTCCTTATAATTGGAGCTATTTGTTTAGAAATGGCATTCATTATTTTCTGTGCCTAAATAGTTTAAAATGCATAGCATCCCATGTCCTTGCCTATTTGCAATTTCACATTGATATCTCCTAAAATGACCATAAATGTTCGTACTTCAGTACTATCTTTGGGTTTTACTTAACCTCTGGCTATGTATTCTCAGAATAACTATTAATACAATATTTACTTTACAAAATATGCATTTAAGCCTCATTCTAAACATCCCACTAAGGCAAACATAATTCATTCACTTACTCAAAAAGCATTTATCCACAATGTGCAGAGGACGTAGCAATGATAAGACGAAGTCCTTAACCTCTTTGAACTCACATTCTGGCGTACAGAGGAAGTGAATAAACAAATAAGCAAGTTGGTGTAGAGGGTACTAAATGAAGATTGGTGCTATGGGAAATAATAAAACAGGATGATGGGAGAGTGAGCACCGAGTCAGGTGAGCACCGGATCAGGCGAGCAGGTAAAGAGGTCACTATTTTGTGTAGCAATAATATCCACTCCATATAGATGAGGCTAGAATGTTTGGGGGCTTCTTGAAGCTATTTCTAACTCTGGCTGAGCTCTCTCCCTTCCTCAGAGATTATGTGACAGATAAGTGTCTCCTTTGTCTCATGTGTTAGTGATCTCAGGACACCTATACTGGGCAGTCACCTAGATTCCAAACCTGGCAACTGTCTTAGTTCCACTGGGTTTCATGATCATGAAATGACTGACACAAAGGTTGCCTTTTTCTCTGGAGACTTAGCTTTGAATATATTCTATTCTAGAAAGCAGTCGTTCAGGTTCCTTGAGTTTGGTGGGACCTCTTTAGGATAAGAGATTAAAGTTCTTTGCTGAGCTCATCACTGATCTTTTTTTCTTTGAAGAAGGATCCAGTCTTTTGTCTTTTCTATTTAAAGCCAGAGAAGAGAACTGATTGCAGGGGGGACCGGGGGTGATGCCAGAGGTCAAAAACTAAATGAAAATCAATCACACCTACCTTATGTGAGAATAATCTCAGTTGAAATCAAAATGAAATTGTTAGTGTCTCACTTGCCTTGGAGATATTTCAGTTAATGCAAGTTATATTTTAAGATTATTGCATTAATTCTTAGCCAAAACCTGCTACTTCACACCAATTTTCATCCTCTCCACAACATCCATCAGCAAGGCTTTAGCCATTTAAATGCCTATCTGTGTTTAAATTCTTATCTGCGATCTTTTTCAGGCCCATCGCATAAATTGTTTTCCGGTTGATTGCTTCCTGTGCAGTTGCTTTGAACTTTGCTTTGATCTCCACTTCTTCTGCAGAGACTCAAATTGTAATTCTACTTATCCTTATCACCTACCTTGAGAAGTTACAGTTTCTTCATCTGATTTTCTATTCCTAATTCTAAACCTTGAGACTTTTATGAATATTAATCAGTGTGCGACAATGTGCTGGAGCACTGTGACAAACAGGAGGATTGTACAAAATGACTGAATCGCATTATTTAAATTAAAAAAATTCAGTTAAGATCTAGGAAGGAGATATAATCCTAAACTATTGCCATTCAGTTTGAGAGTTTGGAACTATAGGCGAATACTGTTCAAGGAGTGAAGAGGATTATGTGAATTGCTCCTGAAAAACAAGTAAGGCTTCTGGCTCCTATGTTATGCTTGGTCTACCAGTTGCTCTGTTTTTCACTCTAATAGGCCTGCAGATAACTACTTTGGAAGAAATGTCTACTCTGGGCTTTTGCTGATCACAACCACAAAAGTGATCAACTAGAACAGAGAAAATTAAAAAGTTGAAGGATTAAAGAGTTCGTTAATTTTAGAGAGAATGAATTTTGTGAATATCTAAAAACTTTTGCTAATGGAAAACGGCTTTTGACTTAGAGAAGCATTAGAATGAAATTACTATTCCCTCCTATGCTGCTTTCTCATTGTATGATAAGTAATAGTCAGGTTTGCTGCACTGGCCAATTTCCATATTTTTGAAATATTTTTCTGGTGGCCATTGTTATACAAAGCCAGCTTATCATTAAAACTGCCTATTCACTATCTTCTGCGTGTGTGTATGTGTGTGTGTGTGTCTCTCTCCACGCAATATAGGATTTTTAAAAATTATACTGCAATTTGAAATTTGGATATTCATTACTATATTACTATTAAAAAGGCAACAGAAATGTATTGGCCAAACTATCAAAGAAATATTAAATATTAGCAACTGACAGGCAATACATTAGTTTCTTAGTTCTATTTATTCAGATAAAAAAGAAGAAAACAAAAGATGGATGAACAAACCAGTAGATGAAATCATTAGTTACGTTTAGGATTAATTTTCCCATGCCATCAATAATTTTCCCCCTGCATAGACTGGTTTTAGGTTAAACCTGTTTAGATTTGTAATCTCTAGGAATGAATGACAAATAAGGATAGTCATTTTACCAATCCTCTAAATTAAAAAAAAAAAAAAAATGCCATTGTACTGTGGTACAATTTATCTCTTCAGAGAAGACTTTCTAAAAAGTGAGTTAAGTGGTGGCTAATTTTCATTTGGAAAAACTTTATTATGGAAAATATTACTTTCTCAACTTTAGTTTAAGCGCACACTAAAAGGTAACAACACAATATATTCTCCATGCATCTCAGCCCATACAGAGATGTCTCTAAACTGCTGAGAAGTTCTCTTCTGTGGCTAGCTTTTGGATGCTTTAAAACCAGTGAAAAAGATATAATATTCACATCTTCACACCTGTTTTTGGTAACTTAACTGGTTTTTATAAAACCTAAAGTATTTGCTGCTCAGGCGCTTATAGAAACAGAGCCAGAGGCACTGTAAACTGTTTCTAATTGTTTATTCATTCATTTATTTAGCACGCTTATAATGTGTAAAGTACGATCGAAACACTGATGGTGGGGAGTGGGGGGGGGCGGGGCTGTTCTTTAAAATTAGTCTGAAAAAGGAACCATCGTGCACTGTGGGACTATAAATAGGTGCGGCCACTATGGAAAACAGTACAGAGATCCCTCAAAAACTTAAGAGTAGAGCTAACATATGACCCAGCAATCCCCCGTCTGAGTATCTATCAAAAAAAATTTGAAAACATTTATTCATAAAGTTATATGTACCCCTATGTTCATTGCTGCATTATACATGGCAGCAAAGACATGGAGACAACCTAAATATCCTTTCATGGATGATTGGATAAAGAAGAGGTGGTACATATATACAATGGAATATTACTCAGCCATAAAATACTGTGATTTGCAACAACATGGATGGATCTGGAGAGTATCGTGCCAAGCAAAATAAGTCAGATGGAAAAGGATAATAACCATGTGATTTCACGCTTAAGTGGGATATAAAATAGAAAGAAACAAACAGACAAAAAAAAAAAAAAAAACAAGCTCATCGACACAGACAATAGTCTGGTGGTTACGAGAGGAAGGGGGTGAAGAAGGCTGAAGAGGGTCAAGGGGGTCAAACATATGGGATGGAAGGAGACTAGACTCTGGGTGGTGAGCACACAATGCAACATACAGATGATGTACTATAAAACTGTACACTTGAAACTTATAGAATGGATTAACCAATGTCATCTCAATAAATTTAATTTTTTTAAAAAAGACTGCTCAGTTCCTCTCAGAAACCAAGTTTTAGAAAGAGAAAATGTAGACATTGCAGGCATAAAGTATGCCTGCTACTCCTGTAGCTTTCTGCACATGGCCTATGATGACTGTCAGACACATCACATCATCCATTTACCTGCAGCCTGGCTCCTACATGCTAACATGTGTCCTTTATTCTGGAAGAAAGATACATACACTCTATCTGAAATATCAGAGAGTTTCAGGTGGACATTTGTAAATTAATTGTCAAAAATGTAAACTAACATTTGTCTCACTCTTCTTAGTCAAACGTATTCCCTTAGGACGCAGAGTCTTACAGGCACAGAAATCATGACACCCTCTTGAGATTATTGAATGTGTGGCCTTCAAAAGTGCAACTTCCAAAAGTTTTAAATTTAAAAATCAAGGTACACCTAAACCACTGGGAAAATACGGCTCAATTTGTATTATCATTTTCCAAAAGACTTTATGTTTAGTCTTTCTTGAAATTTTTTTCTGAAGTATAGGCAGAGTTTCTGTCATTAGGGGGCTACCCTTATGCAAACTCAGAAAGTGCATTTCAAATTTTAAAATATGCATTAAAGAAATCACATTTGCAACCAGTAGTTGCAGTGTGCCATAAACCCTGGCCTAACAGGCTCAAGGACAATGTTGTAGTCATATTTATAATACTTTCTTGCTATAACAACTTTATGTAAACACAATCTCAAATAAGTGTTCATTTCATAATGATTTCTGCTATTGATACTCAATCCACTTAGTTACCAGAAACTGTCAATACGCCCTTCACCCACATGTTCTTAAGTGACAGGTTCCACTTCTCCAGCTTGTTATTTATTTGTTAGCTTTATCGATTTAAGTTCCTTCTCTGCTTCTACTTACACGTCTAGGGGAGAATGGTATTAGCATGGAGTTTGTGACAAACATGCAATGAACAGCTTGAAATGATCACTATTAGATCAATCTGTAAGGTCAAGAGAAAATGGAGGGATAGAAGTATATCAAGACATGTTTTCCACTACTCTTAATTTACACCGAACTAACTGTCATAAATGTAATTTTAAATACACCTAATATTTTCTTCCCAGGTAATAAAGAACCCAATACTGTCATTTAACAAACATTTCTTAGTACCTACTATGTGCTTGCCAAGGTGTTAAGTATCAGGGATGGAAAGATGAATAAGACATGCTCTTCGTTCTCAGTCTAGTGGGGGCAGAGAGAGACATTTTAAAAATAATCACACCATAATGTAGTAAGTACTAAAGTAGAAATATGAATGTTTAGGGTTTTGAATGTTTTGTTTTTAATATATAATAACAACATCTTACTAAGGAGAGCCTAAAAAATGAAAGTCCTTGATGGACTTGGGAAGATAAGTTTAAACAGAACCTCAAGGATTAAATTGCTTTGAATAATAAAGGAAGAAGAATTTGACAATTTAGGAGAGAGGTCTAGGACAGCGTTGTCAAGTAGAAATACGATGTGAGCCACATACATAATTGTCTGGTAGTCACATTTTTAAAAGGTAAAAATTTTTTAAATGAAATAATTTTAATAATACATTTAATTTGATCTACTCAAAACATTGTCATTTCAACACATCGGTATTTTAAAAATTATTACCAGGATATTTTATGTTGTTTTCCCTAAGTCTTCAAAATTTGGTGTGCATTTTACACTTATAGCACCTCTGATCTCAAACTAGCTACATTTCAAGGCCACCACAGGATCTAGTGGGTGAGATCTAGTAGGGTGGGTAACCAATGAGCCTGCAGAAGCTGGTGTGCTATGTATTATGATCTCTCCCTGTAATCCCCACAGTCTTCAGTAAGGCTCACAAGTACCTGATGTGAGAAATTTGTATAGGCATGAAAGGCTGTGAACAAGTAGCTGGAGAGGTCTGGGAGTCATTATTAAGAGAAGCCAGACAGATTTGCTGGGGTGAGAATGGAAAAGCCTCTGTGTACCATGGGAAGGACTTTGGGTTTTTTTGTTTGTTTGCTTTTTATTAAATGTATTGGGGTAACATTGGTTAATAAAATTACATAGGTGTCAAGTGTATAATTCTATAATACATCATCTGTATATTACATTGTGTGTTCACCCAAAGTCAAGTCTCCTTCCATCACTATATATTTGGTCCCCATTGCGGCTTTGATTTCATGTTGAAGATAGTAGAGAATTATGGAGTTTGTACATGTCTCAAAATATATGAACAGATTTCTTTATATCTTCACTTGGGTATCCCACAGGCATTTCAAACTCAATATTATCAAAATTTAAGTCATCATTGAACTATTCCTTCAAACTTGCCATTTCTATGTTTTTGAATTCTGTCTACTCTTTTATCCTGCAAGGCTAACTACTTTTCTTACTCTCCACTTCCTTATCTCTATTTCAAGCCATCACCATCTCCCAGCTAGATTATTACAACTGGTCTCCCTCTTCAAACTCAGTCATTTTCAATCCATTTCCCACAGGACAATAATTTTTTTTAATGCATTATGAATCGTAAAGTTTCCTGTTTGTTTTATTTTCTTAGAATAAATCCCCAATCTCCTAAAATTGGTTTAGAAGGCACTGAGTCATCTGGCTCTTGATGACTTTTCTAGCTTTACATCAATCCATTTTCTTCCCAAGCTCCAGTCATTGAACTTCAGTCATTGAACTTTCAGTCCATCAACCGTGCCTACCATTTCAGAGACTTTGGGGCTGTGTCTTCTTTATGTAAAATATTTCCTAATTTTGCGGTCTTTATATACATGACCTTCTTCTAGGAAGTCTTTCCAATTGTCCTCAAGTGTAAGTTAGACTGCCCTCCTATATGGCTCTCTGGTATCCTATTATTTATCCTATGATAAGACTTAACACACTCTTTTGTAATTTTCCATTAATGTGATATTTTCCCAGTAAAATAATTTCTCCACTAACACAAAGAAAAACTATGTCTTTTCCTCCAGGGTATACTATACCTGGCACAAATTTAAGTCCTCAATAAATGTCTGTTGAATGATCATATCAATGGTTTGAAGGTTGAGAGAGATCAAGGGAGGTATCCAGTTAGTCTCTATAATAGATATTGAAAACCTGAAATAAGGCAGGAGAACTGATAATGTGTGGAGGATGAATGAAGTGTAATGAAAGATATGTAGAAAGTAAATTTGGCAGGACTTGATAACTAACTGGATATAGGAGGTAAGGGAGAAGAGTTAAGGATGATTTTTAAATCTTAGATGGTTAACGATGCCGATAAAACAGAAAACACAAAAAAGAACAGCAAGCTTGTGTGTA
>NW_006440645.1:8163890-8179712 GCF_000325575.1 Pteropus alecto | reverse complement strand
GTTGCAGAGAAATAATGAGGTTGATTCTGAAAACATTTTGAGGGAAATGTAGAAAATCCAACTACTGGTTGAGAACCTCTTACTGGAAGTAAAGCTCTGAAAACACAGGGAAAAAGGTAAGAAATTCAGCTATAAAGTTGAAAATCATTGGTCTACTAATAATAGTCATAGGAGTGGATAAAACTGAGAAGCAAGAGCATGTAGAATAATAAAAAGGAAAGACAATGAGGATAATATTCGAAGAGCATCAATTTTACGGATTGGGCTAAAGAATGGAAGTCATAGCATTTCTGCCAAAAATAGTAGATTGAACACATTTTTCTAATTTCAGTCTATTCATAAACTACAATTAAATAAGAATGCAGTTTTTTTATTTAAAAGTATAACTCATAAGGAGAGGCAAAACAAGACTGCAACAAGAAGAAAAAAGCATACAACTTTAGAAGGTGAAAAAAAATTGGACAAATGGTAAATAATTTAGTAATCTAGGGACAAAAAAAAATACACTAGAATCTTACCCAGTATTGAGAGTGGCCAAGAAGTAAGCCAATTTATATAACATCATCTCAAAAGGCTTAGTAAAATCTGGTACCACTATAAAGTTCAGAATTTGGAGTAAAGTTCTACCCATATGTTCAGTGCTTCCATTTCATTTTTTAGTTGTCAACTCTTAAGTATGAACGGGCAACCAAATATTACAAAGCAACAAAAGAGAGTTGCTACTATGAAATACAAAAATTAAAACCAACAGTTAAATAAAAGTTGGTGAAGACTGATTTTGCAGAGAGAATATAACTGCAAAAAATACTACTATACCCTTAGGGATAAAAGAAATAAAATACTGCAACCATGAACAAGAACAGGACACCATTTAAAAATAATAAATCAAAGAAAGAACATTCTGAGAACAAAAAGAGAGCTTTGTAAAGTCCTAGAAAATTAGAACTTTATAGTGGAAACTAAAAATTCAGAAAGATATGTTTGAAGAGAAATTTAGGAAATATTCTAGAAAGGTGGACAAAAAAAGAAAGAGATTAAATAAATATAAAAAATCTGCTGTCATGGTCAAGCAGTTATAATAAAATAGGAGTTTCATAACTAGAGAACAGAGAAAAAAGGAGAAAATCATTTGTCTTGTCTCCCTATGGCTGCTATAACACAGTACCACAAACTTAAAACAACACAAATATATTGTCTTGCAGTTCTGGAGGCTAAAAAACTAAAATCAGTTTCACAGGACTAACATCAAGGTGTTGGCAGGGCTGGTTCCTTCTGGAGATGCTAAGGAAAAATTCATTTCTTTACCTTTTCCAGCTTGTAGCAACCACTCCTATTCCTTGGCATGCAGTTCCCTTCCTCCATCCTCAAAGTCCATTACTCCAATCTCTGCTTCTATCGTCACATGGCCTTCTCTCTGACTCTGACATAAGAACCATTATGATTACATCAGGCCTACCCAGATAATGCAGGATAATCTTCCTATCTCAAGAAATCTAACTTGCTCACATATGCAAAGTCCTTTTAGCTATACAAGGTAATGTTCACAGATTCTAGAGGTCAGAGCATGAACATCTTCAGAGGCAAAGATGAGGAGAGCATTATTCAGTCTACTGCACCATTGATAAAATAATTTTTTAAAGTGTCCTGCAACTGAAAGATCTGAGTTTGGAGATTTAAAATACTCCTTCCTTCCCAGTAAAGTGATTAAAACAAAGATATAGTGTTATTTTAGAAAATCAGAAACATATAAATATCCTATGGGCAGCAATATAAGTCATAAAGATTTAATTCTTCTCAAGAGCACATTGGACATAGAAGACAGTGGAAGAAAATTATTTCCAATCTCGTATTCCATAACTAACTAAACTACTATTCAAGTGTCAAGTTAGTATAACTCTGATACTAAAACTTGACAAAGATACTATAAGAAGCAAAATTTTCAGGCCAATATTTCACATTAATTAAAAAATTCTAAATGAAATATTATCAAGTCAAATCCAATAGTATATTAACAGGACAGATGTCAACACCAAGTAGAGTTTATCCCAGGATGCAAGGTTGGTTTAACATCTGAAAAACAATCAATGTAGATTACCACATCAACAAAATAAAGGGGGGAAAAAAAAACCAATATAAATGTAACAATAGACTAAGAAAAAGCAATTGATAAAATTCAACATCTGTGCATGATAAAAACTCTCAGCAAACTAGGAATACAAAAGAACTTTCTCAATCTGCTAAAGGGCGTCAAAGAAAAACTTAACAGACAATATTATACTTAACGGCGAAGTATTGAACATATTTCCCCTGAAAAAAAAAAAGTAGAGTAAAAAGAGCAAGAAGAATGTCCATTATCATCATTCTATCTAAGCCACTATTATAACACCAGGAAAACACATAAAAGGTATAAATATTACAACGGAATTATTCACAGATAATCTTTGTATATGTGTAGAAAATCCAAACTAATCTTTAAACTATTTCAGTTAATAAGCACATTGAGTAAGGTCACTGGAAACAAGTTCAACATATAAAAATTAACTGGATTTAATTTACTAGCAATAAACAATTGGCAAAGAAAAATTTTTTAAACACCATTTCAAAAGCATCGAAAGATATCAAATACTTAGAAGTAAATTCAACAGAAGTTATACAAAATCTTCGTATTGCAAACTATAAACAATGATGGGGGAAAGTTTTACAAAAATCTAAACTAGTAAAATAACATATTTGTGAATTAGAAGAATCAATGTTGCTAAAATGTCAAATCTACCATCTAATGATCTGTAGATTTGATTCAATCCCAATTACCATCCCTGGATTTTTATATTTTGGTTTTGGTTTTTATTTTAGTTTTAGTTTTGGTTTATTTTTTCAGTAGACATTGGCAAACTGATTACAAAATTTATATAAAGATGTAGAAAAGCTTGAATAGCTAAGACCTTGAGGAAGAATCTTGAGGAAGAATTAAGCTGGAGGATTTATACCTCCAGATATCAAAACATACTATAAATCTTTAGTAGTCAAGGTTATGTTAATGGTCCAAAGATAAGTAAATAGATGAATAGAACAGAATATAATTCAGAAAGAGACCCAAACATATACAGTCATAAGATTTACTCGAAATCGTCACCACAGTTCAGTGGGGCACATGGTGTTTTTCTCAATAAAAGATGCAGGAGATTGGATATTATATGAGGATGGATCTACTTTTTCTCAGGGGAAAGGTGTTCAATATTTCACAAAGAACCTTGGTCCATATTTTACATCAAATTCAATAAATTATTTTTAAGTTAATTATAGACCTAAATGTTAAATGTAGAATGTTTTTAAAAAGCTTCTAGAAGGAAATATAAGACAATATTTTGTGATCTAATCCTACAAAGTAATATTAAGTAGCAAAAAAATGGACAGCTATTTGTAAACCATAAAATGGATGAATCTCAAAAACATGGAGTGAAGAAACATAAATGAAAAAAGGTACATACTATATGATGATACCATTTTTATGAGATTCGAGAAGACAAAATTAATCTGTGTCATAGTAGAATAATGGCGATCCCTGAACAGGAATATTGACTAGCCTGGAGCACTAAGAAATCTTTCTGGCTGATGGATATGTTCTGTATCTTCATTTGGGTGGTGTATACAGATATATACATATGTAAAAAAATCATCAAACTTACATTTAAGACTTGTGTAACTTACTCTATATCAATTTTATCTTGATAAAATTTCAAAGGCTTAACTGATATTTCAGAGTAGCATATAAACATTTTTAGACATGTAAAGTCACAAACTATGCTTTCTGTGAAAGCTTTCAAAAGTAGAGAGTCAACAAACAATGAGGAAGATCTGAGACAGGTCTGGGAGATCAAACCGAGGAGAGAAGATGAATGGATCCCAGCACAATAATAAATAAACCCCAGAATGTCCCAGGGAAAACAGCCCAGACTGGAGCAAGCTCTGGGAGAAATGACTCCAAATAATAATAATAATAATAATAATAATAATAATAATAATAATAATAATTTTTGATAGAATGCCTAATACATCTGAATATCTAGAGAGGAGATCTAGGCAATTAGGTTTAATTAGTGAAAAGTACATAAAGAGAACAACAATAAATAAGGCAACTATTTTTTATGAGAAAACTAAATTGTATAGGAAAAATAACGTAAACATAGTGTACTCCCTAACTTGGCTCTTTGAATAACAGTTACGTCATTATAATCATCCAATCACCAAAAAACCAGCCAACTGTAATATAAACATAACAGGGGTTAAATAATTAGCTTTGGGGTAAAAGGGGTCCCCTCTAAGGTGGGAAGTATGGTGGGGAACATGTCCGGAGACTGATGTTTTTGTAGTAGACCTGGCAGCAGATTTCAACTCCTTAAATGATATTCATGCACAGTTTTTATTTAAATAAAATCTTCAAAATTTTTCAGAAAGAGGATGGGTGTGATGCAAAAGAGATTAAGAGGTGATCAGTCAGGAGATGAACCTTCAGGAGGACTAATGTTTGGACTGAGTGATAGATTGCTGCTGATGGTGATCTAGATGGAATATCTCAAGGTTTTCAAATTAAGTTTTCAATGCTATACCCTTGCATTTCAAACCTATCATTTTTCAGAGCTAGACAATCTTTCTTTCTGAAACTCCTTTTTTTAATGTAAAATGTTTTAAATAATTTGTGAAGCATTCTGTCAGCATTTTATGCTCACGGAGAAAAGAAATTTCCTTTTCCTATTACTGCTATCTCTCAACACATCCAGCAGGGAATTTATTACTTATTAAAGCAGATGACATTCCCTAAGAGTTTTCAGGAATTATAAACAATTACAGGAAAGAGAAGTGTTTCTATTAACAAAAACGCAATAATGATGGAATCCACTATTGAATATGCCAGCAAGATTGTAGAGTTTAGAGAGCAAGCACAGTGTTTTAACCTTTATTCTAGCTGATAGAAGATGATGCAGTATTCTATTACCCACAATGACAAGTGATTTATTGGGATACTTTCTTTTCTTCCAAACTGTTTTAAGCCATTGTTTTTTCCTTCAATTGCACTGATTTTTCATCTTAGTGCATGTATGGGGCTGTAAATATTTGTGCAGTCATTTAAAAAAGGAAAAAACAACAACATTCTCAGCTCAGGAGATCCTTACTTTGTTAATGCTACACCACAGATGGAGGTTTGCCTTGCTGCATGACAGAACAGCCTCTATTTAAGCAGACTTTCTCAGTATCTTTGTCTAAAAGTAAGTAAAGGCTTAGGAAATTCCTACCAACATTTCCCCAAAAATCTGCTTTCTGAAATCTTGTTTTAGGAATACCCATTGTGTGGGAAGCCAGATATTCTTGCTAAAAGAGAAGATTACTGTAAAATAGGGTTCCCAACCACTGAAGGATACGGGAAGCAGATTAAAAGGCTGATAGGTGGGACCGCGATGATTACAAGTGTGCCATTTTTCAGGTCTGAAATCCCAGTATACGTTTTCCTTGCCCTCAAGGGAGGTGAGATTCAATCTCACGGTAATCAATCAGAAAACCATGAGAAAAGAGATTTTGCTGAGGTTCTGAAATAAGGACAAAATATTTAAGAACTTTTCTTCCTAATGGAAGAGAAAGACCCACACTTCAGTTCTCTGATAGAGTGGCAGATTACTATTTAGTTTTCTGGTAGGGAGCTGGTGGGGAGTACCAAAACGCAAACTCAAATGGTGCTTTGCGGCATTGGTATCTTTTTGACAAATTGCCCAGATTTCATGGTTAATGAGCCCTTGTTATCTGTGTTCTATGGATGTACAAAAGTTCTGAACGACTAAAGACTGTCACTCCAGTTCATTTTCCACTATTGATTGCCCTTTATAATTTTGTTACATACTCTAATTTAGAATTGTATATGCATGAAAAAACAAAAAAAAATTAAAGGAGCAATGCGATAACAATCAGTATAGTTTCAGGTTGCTTTTTATTTTAAACCGTATAATCTAGCGAGACAAATCTAAATTATTGTTATGTAAACTTTAGATTAGGGAGCAAAAGAATTGGATTCTGACTATTTTACTGAGCGATTTGAGGAAATTTGTGCATCTAGGGCTTTATCATCAGTCAAAACATAAAGTGAAAAGAGACATCAATTCTAAAACACTTTCTAAATCAAAAAACTACGTTTTTATTTTCAGAATATCATAATTTCCATAGAATGTTAATCTACGATATTATCTGTTTAAAAATATTCAAAGATTTTATGTGAATTTTTATAATTTGTTTATTTTTAATATTAATCTCTCGATTTTCATAGATTTAAAACTCACACACATAAAAAATATTGGGAAAATGCATTGTGTGCAGGCCAGTTTAAAAAACATTTATTTGATATTAAAATTATTGTATTAATTAAAAAGCTGTCATTAATTGTTTTAATTAATATAATAAAACATTTCCATCATATTTAAATTTATTTGATATTAAAATTATTATATTAACTAAAAAGCTGGCATTGTTTTAATTAACATAATAAAACATTTCCATCATATTTATAAGTATAGCTATAATAAACATCAACTACCTGTTGAAATAACTTTCCAGGACCAAGATATTGCTGCTCCGGCCCAGGGTGCCACATTAACAAACAGAAACTTAAGATAACTTTCCTGTAAATGCTCCACTTGTCCCGAAACGCCATATATCTAGTCAACCAATCTGCAAACGCCAAGCCAGCTCTGCTCTATACAGCAGTTCACTCTTACTCATAGGGGATACTTTCCAACACCCCAGTGGATGCCTGAAGCGACGGTACCAAACCCCATATATACTGTTTTTTTTCCTGTACAGACATACCTATGATAAAGTTTAATTTATGAATTAGGCACAGTAGGAGACTGACAACAATAACAAATAATAAAATACAACAATTATAACAATATGTGGTGGTAAAAGTTAAGTGAATGTAGTCATTCTCTGTCTCTCAAAGAATCTTACTGTATGGCATTCACCTTTCACCTCAAAGAAGCACTTTCTGTCTTCTCTTTGGCATATCCAAATTGCCAGCATCACTGCTCTTGTGCTTTGGGGCCATTATGAGTAAAATACGAGTGACCTGAACACAGCACTGCGATGCCTCAACAGTCCATCTGGTAACCAAGATAGCTACTGAGTGACCAACAGGTGTGCGCGTCTACAGCATAATGACACTGGACAAAGGGATAAGTCATGTCTTGGGAGGACAGAGAGGGACCTATGAGATTCATCACACTAATCAGAATGATGCATAATTTAAAACTTATGAGTTGTTTATTTCTGGAATTTCTATTTAATATCTTTGGGCCTTGGTTGACCTTGGCTAACTAAAACTGCAGAAAGCAAAACCATGGATAAGAGGGGGCCTACGGAGCTGATTTTCTTGTTCCTTCTCCCTCCAAACGAGGTTGACTGTGTGACCCCAGCCATTCAGATATTTTCTATTTTTCTCTTCCTTGTTCTTTACTGTTTGTCCTATAAAAGCTTCCTGTCTCCTGCCTATTTTGCTCTTCCCTGAAGGAAACTGTCTACTTCCCAAAGTGTTAAATAAAGTTTGTTTGTATCACCTAAATTGTCTTCTTTAATCATTTTTTAACACACTCAATTTAAGAAAAATTTCCATTCATCCATCTCTCAAGGTAGCCATTATCCTAAATTTGGTGTTTATCATTTCCAAGCATGTTCTTATAATTTTACTGTATGAACTCTATATATGTATACAATGTGTTATTTTGCATGTTTCTATTCTTTACAAAATAGTAGTATACTGTACGTAAGCCATATATATGCAAGGTTATATTGTTGAGATTATCTGCATTGATAATTTGGCTAGAAGTCATAATTTTAATTGTTCTATTCTAATGAATTAATGTGACTAATTTGCTTATTCATTCTATAGACACGTACACCGTTTCCAATTTTTAAAACAATGCTTCAATAAATGTATATATTTACATATACATACATATATCCTGTACATACATAAGGAAGTATCCCTAGATTATATATGTAGGAATAGAGTTACTGAGTTCTAAGTTAGGCACAACTTCAAGTTCGTGTTTCCGATGGCTCGCCAAAGTGGCTATACTAACTTACACTCTCACCAACAGTGTTTACAGTGTATTAGAAGGAAGAGAAATTTTTTCATTTAAATTAATCTTTTTTATGTTTCTGGGTCTTATTTAAGAAATCTATTCATAACATAAGGTAAAAATATTTTTTTTCTATATCTTCTTCTGAAAGGAGTTTAGTTCTGCATTTCATGTTGGGTCTTTAATCCAACTGGAATTGATTTTGTTTATATTATAATCTATGGTTTTGTTTTTAATATTCATTTTGGTTCCATATGAATAACCAATTGACTTAAAGCCTTAAGTTAGTATGTGTCTCTACCCTCCTCCCCTCATCCCCCCCAAAAATCCTACACACCATTAAAATGCTATAAGTTCAATGAAGCCTGGCTTCCAGTTATCTGTGGTCGCTTCAACCCAGTGTTTCCAAAGATATTACCAGCTGTGTTAGGTTAATTTCTCAGTGTGTAAACCACCTAGATAGTGAAAAAATTTAACTCCAAACAAATGTTAATGTGGGCCCATATTTGTAAATTCTCAGAAGAAAATTCTGCTACCCAGCTCCCAGCTCAGGTGGAGACAAGTAAGTTGCTTAGTTGGCCTTCTCTCCCAGTAAATAGATATTTTTTTCAGATCATCCTTGACCTATTCACTGGTGTTACAACCCTTTAATAGTTTTTCATTTTATTTACTATTTCGTTTTCAACGCCCTGACTCATATGGATCCACAGCATTGTTTTCTGTCCTCACAGGGTCGGTAAATCCCAATTCTTGATATCTGAGAGGTAGAACCGACCCCCACTCCTATCTCCACTTCCCAAGGGAGCTGCCGCATAGCTTTCGTTTCCTCGTCATTTATATCCTTTGTGATTTTCCAAATTCTCTTGTGAGCATTTAAATGAATAGCTGTATGTTGTATCAGGTATTTCTAGATTTTTAAAAACTGAAGGCTGTCCAGGTATTCTAATCCCCACTATTCAGAAAAGGAAGCCCTTTGAGTTATTTTAAGATAAGTCAATATTGGATGTTGACGTCTTTAATATCAGTTCGATGACAGAGAAGATCATTTTAGTATTACTATACATGAAACCAAATCTGTCGCATATGATTCAGTGAGAAATCTTTATATTAATGCTTGCAAGATTCAAAATCCTTTTAGCTCTTTCTTAGCTCTTTTTAAAGCCTTTTCAGAAGCCAAAGCTGAAGAATTTGGTTGCTTTCAAAGCTCTATTTTTTTTAACTCATATAGTTTATCAATGTATTTAAATTTATAGGAATATAAATTATGATTAACTCATTTACTCAACTCATCTCATATTTTCTTGATTTTTATTAGAATACCACATGCTATGATTTATAAGAATTTAAAATGTCAACTCAGTTATTATGCCAAGTTTTCTCACTATTCCCCATATCTATCCTATGCCCCAGTAAAGCAAACTGAAGGGTAGTTTCCATCCAAATGTGAAATATTTTTCTGCCTCCAAACTTTTATTTATACTTTAAACCATCCATTTACCTTTATTCCCCACTCCTCAAGTCCAATTCTCAAACCCTACACATCCCTCAAGGCCTCTTTATATGTCTGTCACCCTCTTGAAAGCACTCTTTATTGCTCCAAATGTGATCTCTAGTTTCTTTCTGCATAACTCTTGTGGTCCATATCATATTCTATCTTGATTCATTGCATCATCAGGGTTTAAATTGTTTCAGCTTAAAAAATAAGAGTTTCTATCTTTTCTATTCTTACATTCCACAAAACATTTTGAAAATTTATAGAAAGTCAATAAATACTCATTGAATTTCAATAAAAAAAGCTCCTTTGCAATTCAAATTGGCTGTTTTAAATAATTATATAGTGTCATTATTTAAAATATAAACCCTAAAAGGGAAATTTTTTAAGTGTTACATGCTACATAAAAGATGTGACAAAAATAGAATAAACCTCTCTGTAATTACTACAAAAAGAGAGGATTAGACTGGATGACTCCTAAGCTTTCTTCTATTGTTAATATGCCAATACTTGTCACCAACTTCATATACATTTTCTTGTACATTTCGGTCATGGGGCTGAGTGTTCCTACTGGCAGTGAGGTGGTGAACTCGTCAGGGTCAGGAAGGCCAGCTTACCAAGGAACTGTGTGCTTGGGGAGCACAGGTAGGGCGGAGTGAAACTGAATGTTCCAGCGTCTTCGTACATTGCTAGAAGCCATGCGGTGTAAGCAAATAAAAGACAGAAAAAAAACGAAACAAGAAGAGAAACTCTTTCCTTCTGCAATGTCTCTCTACTGCCCTCTACGGCCTCAGCACAACATTGCGTTTGCTGAAAATTAGAAATGGCATAGACTCCAGCTCCATTACTGCAGAGCAGGCAATGAAGTCTGGGTTCGACGATGAGAGGCAATAATTGATGTTGGCACAATAAGGAATATAAATTTCACTGTAAACATGTTATCCTCGATTTAGGAGCAGATTTTCTCAAATTTAAAAGATGGATGGCCACGTTATGGTAAGTAAGTTTGGATTTTAAAAAATTGTATAATCCTTTTATACGCCAAAGTACTAGTTAATAAACTGCAATTTTAGTGTGTTAAATTTTAAGGAGCATCTCGGTGCATTATGTGATTTTAACTTATTGTATAATTTTTCAATTGGAGAATATGTTTCACCTTTCCAAACCTGTCCCAGTTTGATATCAAAGTCTATTTTTAATAAATACCATTAGCTATACATTGAGGAAAAAGAAATATGGACTTGTGAATTAAAATGAAAAAGCATTTAGTGGTTAATATGAGACCAAAACTGTTGACTCTAATTTCTAGGAGCTTACTTGAATAAAAAGACAGTAAGAGAGCATTAAAACATTATGTTCCTCAAGTCACAGAATGAAGTTCTGTTTTGCACTATGATTTCCTTAGATCTAAATACTCACTTATTTTTAAAATTTTTCTACTATATTTGATAAATATAAAAATCTCATGTAACTTAAGTAGTATGCCATAGTGGTTAAAAGCACGGACTTTAAAAACAATCAAACAGAAAAAACACAGTAGGTTTGAATCCTAGCTCTCACACTCATTGCGCAACTTTGGGCAACTTGCTTAAACCTCTTCTCTTTCTCATTTTTGTCATTTGTAAAATGAGGTTAGAGTACCCACCACATAATTTTTTTTCTGTGTATTAAAAGAGCTGATACGAGTAAAGTGCTTAGGACTTTGCCAAGAGTATAAGAAGTATCAAGTAAAAGTTCACTGTTGTTGTTTTTTCTACTACTGATACCCAACACTTGATTGATTATGGTGACTGATTATGTTAAGAAGAAATAACAAATTTTTCCTAAAACTCTCTCATCATCACATCAGAGAATAGAGTTAGAAATCTATAGCGAACTCTCTCTCCCTTTAGAATTCCAGGACTATTTAACTAGTTCTTCGAAATGGGACCAAATGTATCTTTTGTAATTGTTCTAACAACACCTTATCGAAAGTCATGCCTGATTTATCCCTTGTCACTCGAGGTTTTGTTCTATCAATATGAAACATTATGTATGTTTATATTTATATATTTCCTCACCCAACTGATGCTCTGAAAAATCTATGTAAGCCCTGGGATAAATCTCCTTAGATTCTGATTTTTAAGCTTGTTAAATTTCCTGTTTCAAGTCAGTGTTAGGAATACTAAAGAAGTTATTCATATAAAGTTACTTTATAGAATAATCTGGTAGTGAGAACGTGCAGCTGAGCAGAAACATGGTAGAACACGTTTCTCCTGCGAGCCTTAATACATTCATGGATCCAGTAGTCCCATTCATAATCATTTAATACAGTGAACATTTGTAGTTTTAAATATTAAGAAAGAAACAGGCTCTTAAAAGTTAAAACCCTACTTGCATTTAGCCATGTTTAAAAAAATAATAATCCCAGGAATATTGTAATGAGGTCTAGGTTTAGGAGCAAGCATTGTGCAAGTTAATGTAAGTAATGAACCTTTCATGTGAAATGATGTAGTGTCACAACTCATTTGCATCCCACTTAAAGTGTAATTAAGTTTCTCTGACAGCATGGCTTATGGCTGAAAGAACAAACCTGGCTGCTAAATTAATCCAGAGTCCCTCAGTTAATAACACTCAGCAAAGAAAACTTTACTCACTCTTTCATTTAAAGTTCCCAAACTCCTATTTACAGAAGTGTATGACAAGTCAGCCCTACAGAAAAACCTTTGTATGAAATTGATGGCCTCTTGCCAGACAGATTTAATCATCACCCAAAACCTGAAAACTGGACTTCGATGAATCAGAACATAAGAATATGCTCTTTTCACTCCAGCTAGGAAGGCTGGTGGCCTGGAGGGGATGACTTCACATTTGAATTTCACTGCACCCGATATGTTAAACTATAGCATGCTTTCAAACTTCAGTGTGAAGTGGTGGTTATTTTAAGATTTATAACAGAACTGAGTTACCAGAACTGAGTTAAGTGCTCAGAAATAATGGAATCTGTTTCCTTTCGGGATTTGAGCACTTCGTATAAGTTTCTAAATTAAGTTGTTATTCAATAAATTCTCTTGAGTTTTTTGTTTGTTTGCTATTGTTGTTGCTTATTTGTTTTGTTAAGAATATTCACTTTTAGCAGTCCCCAGAAGGGATTACGATGTCACAAGGTTAGCACTACACTGTGTTATTTAGAACAAAGTTTGACTAAACAAGATTGAATTTATAAAAAAAAAACTAAACTGTTTTCAGAGAGGCAAACAAGAGGACAGGCGCATTTCTCAGGGTCACACTGCACTTCTCTCCGGGCCAACATAGGCATCTCTGCCCGACAGTCATGCCTAGCAACTGCTCTTCCTGTTCTCTTTCTGGCCACTCCAATTCAAGCACCAATATGAAAAGAAACACTATTTTTAAATCGATTGCCTCAAAACTGACTATCGTTGCCACCATAAGTAAATTGGTTCCTAAGAGAGTCAGTTAAAGTGTTAGTAGCTGGAGAAAGAAGACGAGAAGACTAGATACACCTCGAACACATGAGACGTTTCTGAATCCAGCAAGTGTCCAATAATTTAATAATATAATGCCTCATGGATTGACTCTAGTTCTCTAAACCAATATTGTTTAGGGTATTTTAGGCTAAGTTACTATTTATGCTGACAGATGACTTGTATGCCATCCCTAAGAAAATTGTCACATATAGGAATTAGATAATCTGTTTAAGTGTAACATTGAACAGAAGCTGTCACACCCCCATGCATTTACGTAGCACTGAAATGTCCCAAAGGCAAAATCTGCAGCACCTCGTTCTAGATCGGTCTCAGCACTATGCGATGTGTCACTGGCATTTTAAAAGAAATGTCACATGCTCTTTCTTGATTTTCCAAAGTTCTCTTTCAGGGAACAGAAAACTTGCCAGGAAGGGTGAGTTAATGGGAAAGAAGCACCCTAACAGTTTCTTCCTCTTATCATTTATTAAAAAAATCATTGTGCAGTAAAACATAAGGAGTAAAAGTTGTGTTCAAGTAAATGTTTTTTTTCCGGCTTGCTGTTGGAACATTTGCAGAGGTAGCAAACAAAGATTTTACTTCGGCTATCCAACTGAGGCCAAAGGTGGGGGCAATGGGGTTCTATTCATTAAGTGCCTTTCTTTATGAGCTATCACCCACGTTGACAGAAGGTAAAAGATCACGGCAAAGCTCCCCTCCCAACCCCAGCCAACTCTGAGGCTGGCTGCTCCTAATTGTCTCCCATAATCCACTTCAGATTGAAAAGTTGAAAGGTTTAAAATACTCAAAGTGATAACTTCAGGTCACATTGGGAGAAAAAATCAAATTTTAAGTATTCAGTACATAGCCATGTGTTTATCTATTCATTACATACTAGGAAAACTTTAAAAATGTATTTACATGTTATATATATGCTTTAATTTCATTAAAACTGCGTGTTAATATATATTATAATATTTTAAATGATATTTATATAATTACATATGTAATTTTTCTTATGTGTATGTGTATAGGCCTTGCCACAACACTGAAGACTGAGAACATTCTTTCTATGCTAAGGATTATATATACATATATATATGTGTGTGTATATATATGTATTATATATAATACATATATACACATATATATGTATTATATATAATACATATATACACATATATATGTATTATATATAATACATATATACACATATATATGTATTATATATAATACATATATATACACACACATATATATATGAACCAAATATGTATTACACATATATATGTATTATATATATATAAAATACATGTATTTCTTAATTCAATCACACCTAAAAATTTTAGATGAGCAATGTGTTGAATTCACATTTTAAGACATGTCATGATGGTCCAAACCTTAGGTTCACCATGCAAAAATAAAGGTGACTTCATGGCTCATGGATGGTTTCTGTGAGTCCCCAATTACCACAAAGCACACGGCTGCATTCGCATGGAAGGACTGTATAGCACTGGTTAAGTTCTGACAGCTTATCACATTTCACATAGATCAACGCAGCTAGGGAAAGCATGCAGCCATGCTTCCTGGTTGGTATTAGTCTTTTTGTCATATTCAATGTCCTGTTAAAAAGTTGAAGAGGTGTCTATTGAGAGAGAGAGAGAACTCCCCTGAGCTCTTTTCTTTCCTCTGTCGCAGTCTGTAAATATGACATGACCATAATTCATTTCCCTCTTATTCTAAGTCTCGATATCAGGATTCTCTCTCTCTCCTTCAGTTTGCACATGCAAACAGTCATTGAATTGGGTCACTCCATCTGTTTTTGCTTCTCTCTCTCTCTTTTTTCATCTTAATGTCTCTCTTGAGTACCTATCACTTTAGATTCATGTTGTCCAAAAGAATAGCGATTAGCCATATATGACTATTTAAATTTAAATTCGATAAAATTAAATTTAAAATTCGGCTCCTCAGTTGCACCAGCTACCTTTGAAGTCCTTAAAAGGGCATGTAGCTAGTGGCTACAGGATCGGTAGGAGAGTCCCATCACTGCAGAAGCTTCTGTTGCACGGTGCTGCGTAGACGATGGAGAACAGACAGCCTCTCTACTTGCGAAATTGTGTGGCTTCTCAAGCAAAGACTATCCTATCTTATCCTAATTAAATTATTCCATTCATTACAACACTTCTGCAATGTGAGTTTTACCTACAGATTAGCAAAGCCTGTGAGTTTTCACTACCAGCTGCAATGTTACTCCCTATCATTCGGAAGGGCAGATAGAAATCACACCACCCTGCACAGGGCCTAGTACAGCCTGAGGGAAACTGATTCAAATTGACTGCTGTGTAGATTCATTTCAAATTAGGTGGAAGTTAATCCGAATGATAGAGTTGTTACAGCATAAAAATATAAAAAGTAGTTCAAACAAACATGCAGAAAATAATTCACCTGCACTATACATGAAGAATATCAAAAAAACACATAAAATATATATATTCTTATATGTTTATAATTTTATATGTCACATGATTTTTTAAATTTAGGTACTGTGAAAAAACAATGAATGCTTATAATATCTTTCAAAACTACATAGTATCTGAAATGAGTGGGTATTAAACCAAAAAAAAAAAAAACCCTCAAATATTCATATAATATAATACATAGCACATACTTGTAAAAGGTAAACCATATCTGCTTAGAGTTATAGAGGACTGAGAAAATAACTATAGAGTGCAGGTTGTATTTTTGT
>NW_006440645.1:8114483-8163879 GCF_000325575.1 Pteropus alecto | reverse complement strand
CATTTTAAAAAGTTTAAATAATATAAAATTATTCTTTGGCTTTTCTATTCCCATTAGCTCATACACTATACGTGGAAAACATTTTAGAATTAATTTGGTAAAAATCTCACATATTTGTGAATAGAGCCACTTATTCTTATTATCAGAAATACAATGAAAATCTTTCTTGGATATTAAAAAACTTAAGGAGTCATTAACACTCGCATCCTTCTCTCAAAATCCATTTTAACCAAAAGCCAAAAGTAAATATGCAATTAAATTATTGTTGCATGATCACAAACTAGACCCGTGTCCCCCCTCAATCTCTTCACATGGCATTGAATAAAAGATTTCATAAATTCTTCCAATCCCCAGTCCATGAACTGCATATGAATTCATTTGATCATTACCGGGTGGATAATCTTCCCAAGGAAGAGATGCAATGCCATTCTACTAGTTCCAGGGAATGTTGACTTTCACTTGTAAACTCAGCTCTTTCTTTCACAGTTAGGAGGAATTAATCAAACCAGCATAATTTTTGGATTGGCAGATTTTTTTGTGTTAAGCAAACAGAACTAAGGCTGAAATTAAACACAAATTATACAATTGCTTTGTAAGGCAAGTTCATCAGTCATGGTTCCTAGGTTGAAGATCCATTAGTAATCCCACTGAGTACTCGCCCCATTCATAGATTTATTATTTATAAAAAGTTAAAAGTATTTATGCTCTGCTATAAAGCATGTAGAATGTCAGATTCAATTTGTGCAAATGGCTAATTTTTAAAGGGCGTAATGATACTGCTGACCTAGGCACTGGTTCTTCATGCTTGGAGCTCCAAGGAAAAGCAACAAAAAGTGCTTTGTTTGCTCATTAGCCCTAACTTTATTATAGTTGTTAATATCTACCTGATCCCTAGTAGCAAACCCAGCCACCTTAACCCAAAGCACCTGACCTGAACCATGGAGACAATTTCTAATGGACCAAAAATGCCTCTGTTTGAGTTAATCATTTTATTCTTTCTCAGTTTCAGAAGCTGATCATATTTATTGTATTGGTCTTATTCACTCATTCATCATTAACTATTTTACTATTTTATCAATTTTATATCTTTTTAGGATTTTTTTTTTGCTGATATCAATTTCTACCTATTAAGCTATTTATCTCCTTATTAATGCTTACTAATATAATCTTTTAACAGGGATGAGGCATAAAAGGGATAGGTTTGGGACACCATCCATGTCCCAAACAGAGAATATCGGATTCCTTTTTTATTCTGATTATCTCCCCACAGACTTTCTTCCTGTTTCCAGAGCAGATCCTGTCACCCTCAATGAAGAATCTCATATTAACTGAAGTCAGCCAGAATCATTGACAATCTCATTCTAAAAATTACCCATTTGGAAAACGATGGTGATCAAGAGCCAAATTACTTTCTCTGCTCTTCCAACTCCACTCCCTCAGAGATCGAGACTACTTAATTTAAAAACCTGTTCAGGGAACTGCTGTAACAATGTTGTCCACAGGGCAGTTGGCAATTTTTATGAAGAGAGCCATAAACTAAAATCTATGGTCTCTTATAAACACAATCCACTGATCATAGCCATTTTCCCTGACAGTCCATTCTGCATCTAAAGAAGAAAGTATACGAGGAATTTTTATCCAGGGCAGCTCTGGAGCTTGCTCTGGTATAACTCTACAGAGCTGCCAGTAGTTGTCTCTCTTTTAGAATTTTTTTAAAAGAGAGCTTTTTAACAGAGTATGCATCATCCAATAACTGGAATTCTATTTACCACCCTGCTGCCAGGACGAACTGGAGTAAGTTACTTGACCTTTCAAAACAGGCATTCACTAGAGTTCTCATTTATGGCTAGAATTTCTTGATTCATTTTAAGATGATCAGTGTATCACAAGAACCAAGCAGTAATTGTTTGAGATGTCATTTTTCCAAAAGCAGTTTTCACAAAAAGATATTTTTATAAAAATGTAAGCCCTTCAAGCTCCAACAAATGTTAGGATCTAAGTGGAACACTATTATTCTTCACCTAATTCTACCTGGTTCTGTACAAAGAAACTTAAATTAATTCCTGAGTTTATCAAGCTCTGGATTGTCATTCAACAAGTACTTATGAAGTGCGTGCCATGTGGCAGACCCTTTTCAAACAACAGGGCATATGTGGTCAACAAAACAAAGTCCTTGCCCTCAGAGAGCTTATATTCTAGCTACATTCATAGGAGAGACTCTTGAGCATCAGCAGACACCTAAGGCAAGCATCTCAAATCCCTTTACCCACTTACCAAGAGAAGAACAGACTGCCATTTTTGATTTGCTGAAAGCACTGCAGAAAACATGATTACTGTTCAGAACTCAGACTATCGCAGTAAATCATTATCCGGCTGAATAGCCTTTTTATTTGTCATTTGCTAGTCCTTTCTGCTTGAGAAGAATATAATTCTAAGAGATCAAGGTTGGTGTCTAACTGTACACCAGCATGTCCTATTGTCTAGTACACTTGACATTTGCCAAATGACTAATGAGCAACAGGCCAAGTAATGAATGAATAAATGAGTATCACTGAAGTATCAATTCACAGGGAACCTTCCAAGTATGGTTGATTTAAAACCCTTAATTTTTCACAATATCATTCTTTTCGTTTCCCAAAGTGACTCTGTCATGTGACTTTCCTATTATATTAGGCAGTAGGTAAGTTCTTAAGAAAAATTTTAAGTGCACTAGTCAGAGACCGACTTTTTTTTTTTTTGTGCTCCTTGCCCCTCCACCTCCCAACATTTGGATATTCTGCTGCTAAATTCTTTAAATTTTGCTGAGTGGTAAAGCAAAAAACTCCATATAGGAGCTGAGATAGGAAATCAATGTGTCATTTATATATTTCCCCAAACTGCAGCATCATCAGCCCGCCGCCAACCTTTCTCAAACCCTACTAAATAGCACAATGCTTTAATTTTTTTTTTAACTGGAAAAAAAATAAGCATGATTCCAGAGCTACATTAAACTCTGGCCCTCACAAATATTCCAGGCCAGTTTCTTCAAGACTTGTAGTGAATAATTCTATAATTTTGAAGAAGTGCTTATTTAAGCCTTAGAGGAAAACCAGAGTTGCTCTTTTGAGAAAAGCTTTGGCTCCACCTGAGGCGTTCCTGCAAATTCCTTTTAAGTAGGTTGGGTTTTCATTCCAGCCGGAACATAAGTGAGGCTCTTTTGGTGTTCTCCCTGGAACACCATCTTGGCCATCGATTTTCCTGAGTAAGGCCACAGTCTTCTATCAATTGGCAACACATAGTAGAAGACATCATCCTAGTGTGTGTGCTGTTGTTTCCCACTGTGAATTTTCTGCCACATAGTTCTTATCACAAACCCAGTTAAAGTCATTTAAATTTAAAAGGAATTAAAGGGCTCACATCAAATAAAAATGTATCTGATTGTAAATACACATAAAGTACTTATAAAAATACAAACTCCTAGGATCCGCTCGAGATCTCCTGAATCTAAATATTAAGGACGATTCAATGCCTGGAACAGTGCTTTGCCCATAGTAGGTACACACTAAGTATGAGTTCAAAGAGTCAATGTGTGAGTTATTGAGTCCCATACTGCCATGTTGCATTTTCTAAAGAAGGTTTATTTTGTGGGACAGAATCATTAGGATTCTCCCCACCTGCACTCTGCTAGTCTGGATTTTCCCTGGAACGTGAGTTCCTTAAAGCTAGGAGCTTTCACTGTCATGGTCACGCCTGTAACCCCAGCCACGAGAACAATGCCCTGTGTGGTAAGTGCTCACAAAATATTTGCTGAGTAAATGAATCAGTCTGTGAAGCCTATGTGCATCGAACCCCATGTGTAACACTAAGATTGTTAAATCAGAGTAGAATTTGTAATATTAAACGCATATAAAAGCTGAGCCAGAAAAGTTGAAAGTTGACATTAATGACTTCAATGCATTTTAATTACCTATTTTCTTTCTTCAAACAATAATATTTACAGTTTGGGAAAGACTGTAATGTCTCTCATTTAGAGATCACATTCTTCTTATTTAAATCTATAACATAATGTCCTATAAAATTACATACCTACACTAGAAATGTGAAATGTGTTAGTTTACTAACATTGTGACAGATTTTGCAGGTTCCGCACGCATGTCAATGAACTTCTAACCTGAACCCTAGGAGAAAAGGTACAGTTTTTAACATAGAAGGAAAATATTTTTTCTTCCTTTCGGAGACAGAGGTGTCCTTGTTTTCTCGATTCCCAGTGCCTTTGTGTTGTTTGGTGGTTTTTCTGCTTTTGTTTTTGTTTCCAGATTTCAAAATAGACACAAAGGTCTCTAAAGTAGATAAAAAGAAAATATATACTAAAAAATTTGAAGAAAACTTGTTGGTAAGAAATCCAACCAATGTTAATTAAATTAACAAAATATTTTTGAGAAAGTGAATATATCTTCTAAAAACTTCTAGGAGAACAGAGACCACATTTTATGAGATGTTGTTTCCTCTGTTGCAAACATAGAGCAGGGCCTGTAAAAGGTACTCGATGAAAGTTTGAAAATGAATGAATGAATTAATTCATTTCTGCCAAAAAATATATTTAAATAACTAATTTTGTTTTCATTAATCAAACTCATTTTTTAACATACCACTTTCAGCAGCAATTTACTTGATACTCAACTAGATACCTTTTTCACATATTAAGACAAAACTTTGCTCCAATTTTCAGTTGTGAATATGCTACATACTATAGTACTATGGATCCAAACCATTTCAAGAATTCAGCAAAACACTTAACTCTATTTGACGCTTAAACAGACAGGCATTAAATCTGACACTTTGGTTCTGTTATCTCCACTACTGTTGATGCGATTTTAATCTGGTTGGCATCCACTTGTCAAACAATATACTCATGGTCCTGAATTTTCATTTTTCTCCTTTTATAGAACAGAAAGTCAAACAGTAAAGTTAATAGAGCTATAAAACATATAGTGCCAAATTTATTCTAGTGATTGAGTGTCACTGATTTTGGACAATTGTTGTCCAAATAAATAGATTCAGGGCCTAACGGCTATATAGAAAAAGGCCAGGGCAGACCTCCCTTGCTGGGGCCTGAGGATCTGTTGGCAGACACTGCCCAGTTCAGATTACTGGCCTCCCTGCCATTTCCCTCAGGCTCAAAATCTGCCCAGCTTCTTTTGTTTGCAGAGGTTTCTGTCTCGATTTCTTACTGGAATAGATTCCTCACAAACAAGGATAATCCTTTATCTGAGGTTTAGCCACTTGAATTCCTCTCTGTATTCTTCACTGTTAGGCTTTGCAATTTTTATTTATTCTTGGTAGAATGCACTTACTATTGTAGTTATGGTACTTTTCACTCTAAGTCCCTCTTTTCAGGGTCTTAGAGAAAGAAAGGTCTTTAGCTAGAAATTTCTCATGCTCGTTGACAGCCTGGAAATGATATATTTTAGAACAGAATAAATATGAAGAGAGTAGAAAGAAGGATTGTTTATTCTACCATCTTTGAGAACTCGATTATCAGTTAATCACAGGTTTATTAGTAAATGAAATGGGATGGCTTTCAACATTTCATTTTATTGCTTTCATCTTTAAGAAGTAACACTAAAATATTTTAAAGCCTCATGAATAGTAAATCATTATAATAGGCTAAAAATTTTCCTATGGCTAAAATAATTTTACTTTATGTTCTCTCATATGAATTTGGTAAAAGGAATTACAAGATTAGGCAATGAAATCATGCTTTAGTCTATATATAGAGAGAGAGATAGATATAGATAAATTTTTAGATAGCTATAGATAGATATAAATATCTATATATTTACAAATTCATATATGGGTACATACAGATACCAATATTTACTCTGTGTGTCTTTCAGACATTTTCAATATTAGCTTCTTCCACATATAGAAAAATCCATAATAATCAGATCTGTCGCTCTTTAAAGCCTCCACTTAAGATTCTGACTCCTTAATCCATTGCTTTCCAAAGCATTTTCTGCATGAGAATTACTGAATATATACTTAGGACTAAATTATAAAATGGTTAGTGAAACAATGATTCAATAGTATTTCAAAATGTATCAAATTCACTCTGGGCTCTCAGACTTTGCTACATAGAAATAAACGATTTAGCCTAATTTCTTTAGAGAATAGCAAGATTCAAGGCAATCTGTTACTCTTGTCTCTTCTTTTTCTTAAAAAAAAAAAAAAAAAGAAAGAAAGAAATTCTTCAAAATAAGTTATTGCCAATTACTTGCAAGTTCATCCAGGGAGAGGAAAAGAAAGAATAGTGAGTGGATTTGCTTAAAAAGCCATTCTGACTTCTGAAGTGTGAAGTCTTCCATATAGACTATTAAACAGTAGAGAAACTAGAGTGGAGAATATACAGAGACTAAACCAGATATAACTATTAAAATTTTAAAGGAAACTCCTCATTATCTTTCTAACTAAATGCAAAAACAAGCTGTTTATGGAAGTTAAGCCCTCTATACTTATTTATGATTTCTTATGCTAACCTCGAAGACCCTACAGTGAGTAAAACCCATTGAAATATTAAATCCACATATAGATAATGGTTTCTCAAAAGTGTTTACATTCCAGAAACAGAAATAGAAGAAAAGTACACATTAAATATAAAATTATACATTGTGGTTATTATTGTATCTTTTGTCTGATCCCTAGAAGTTGATTTTTGCCTCATGTTTTGCAACTGCAGATGTAAAATTAAAATAAATAACTTGTATTTTTCCACTAACAATGCTTGACTCAGGGTAAAACTAAGAGCAAGGCATTACTAAATTTAAATTCCCCTTTCTCCTCTTAAGATAGGACCAATAAGTAAGAAGTAAGCTTGACCTACGTATTTACACACCAGGATGTCCCCAAAAGGAGACAACCCATGCAGGACAGAACTCACCATGTTATATACACACAGTACACTGGAGCCAGCCTCACACAAACGGGAGTTGCCTTAGCTACTGCTCCAGGGAACACAAGCAGTATGTAAGGAAAGATTTTCTCCTTTCCTCCATATTCAGAATGATAGATTAATATCACCTTCCTGGGTACAGGGGACAAACATAAGTGACTGTTGCCTAACTTTCCAATATTGAAAACTATTATGCTTACTTGAAAAATCTTTTTTTTTTTTTAGCACAAAAGCATTACTTCTAATAAATTCTTAAATGGTATATAATTTTATGTCCAATCAAACATTATTATTACTGTGTATGGATCACAGTAGGACCACCTGACAAGCATATTATTTGGGACACAATCCCAACCTGTGTTTAAAAAGAAAGTATTATATAAAATGCTCGGTTAGATGTAGCCAGGGTTCAAAATAAAAACATATGCATGAGCCATTCAGAACTTACAGATAAATTAAAATGAAAAGGTCAGCAATGGTCTTTCTTCTTCACTGTTACTAAGCCTTTGAAATAAGCTCAGAAAATGTATGCAGGTGGTTTTTTTTTTTTTTTTTTTTTGATTAATTTGATAGAGGTACATCCATGGAACCAATTTACAAGTGATTTGCAGGCAGGCCGGTATTACTGAAATAAACGGTGCTATTACTATGATTTATGCTACTATTTCTAACACAAATGATAAAGTGGAATTTACAGTCCTTAATTACCGCCATGAGAAATTGGGAGGGAGAGAAAAGAGCAAAGATTGGCAATTTGCAATCTTGTCAGTAAGGTGAGATGCCAAAATCTATTTGCTTTACTTAAAAAAAAAAAAAAAAAGATACAGAATAAATGGACCTTACTATATTGTCATTAATCTACTGGGAGAGAGGAGAGAGTTCAAAAAACAAATGACCAGAACTTAACCTTGAGATGCCAAGAAATATGGTTTAGGAAAGAAGCTGACAATATGTAGCCCCTACTTACAAAAGGCAGGGAGGTGACAAAACACAACAGTACATGACACCTCATTCTGGATCACTCACAAGATCCAGTTTGCTTTTCAAATCACTTCTTTTCTCTTATATTTTTCGAGTGCTTTATAGCAGGGGGAAAAAAGCAAATTAAAGCAATCATATCTGTGATATTTAACTAAATATTTTTCTCTTATTCATATCTAAATGACACTGGAAGTCTGTTAAGATATTCGAAGATGTTTACAGAGACATTTCTACGCAAAGAGCTGTGACAAAGCTACACGGAGGAGAACCTGCTCTGAGAGATGTGTGTCGAGCACTGCGGTTGTCAAGAGGTTGGGGACGATGCGAACCCCCCGCCGCCTGGGCCCGTGCTCCACTCTCCCCTCCAGCTTCCATCGCTCCCCATTTTAACAGTCCAGCCAGGCTTTATTTCTACTACTCCAGAAAATGCTTAGGGTTCGAATGGACCTTCTAATTACTATTTGCTAAGTTTGGTTCAGTACATAGTTATGTCATGCAGTGGTCGTCGACATTACTTCACAGATGGCTCCACAGCCCAATCCAAAATGTTACAAGGCATAGCAACTGAGTGTATACAAGAGGCAAGAGAGATGGGATGATCAAATATGGCAGAAGTCTTTCGGCTGCTTGATTTAGAAAATAATGGAGCAACTTTAGATATAGGGAAAGCCAAACCTAAACCAGGGAATTGATGTTTGTTTCAGAAATGTCAAGTTTGAGATACTGGCAGGATACTCAGGTACAGATATCCAGAAACCATTATAAGGAATGTAGGACCATTGAGAGAACTCAGGCCCAGATATATAGATGTTGGGGGATATCGGAATAAAAATGAAGGCTGAAGGCATGGGAGAGGACCAAACGGCCACAGTGGAGAATGAAAGGCAAGAGACCTAACCGAAAACACAAAGGGGAGACATATTTGGAGGACCAGGAGAAGAAAAAGATCAAAAAGGACTAATTAGAAAACTCAGAGAATCCTGAAAGGAATCTCAAGAAAAAAAAAATGACTATCAATGACGTATGCTACACAGAAATCAAAATGAGACAATAGCCTTAAATCTGTTGACCAAGGCAACGTCAAAAGACAAAAATAAAAATAAAAAAACACAAGAGTTTGAGAAATAAACGCACTTAAGAAAAAGGAGCTGCAAGTGTATGGTTTCCCTGATAGAAAGCAAAAAGGAAAAAAATTCAAATGCTGGAGATGAATTATGAGAAGGCTTTTAAAAAGTAGATATACACCGCATAGAAGTACCTTATTGATATCTGATTTCTTGCTACCCCTTAAAAGTTTCTTCTTTCATGACTGGGTATTACAGTGTGAAAAAGCCTTCAGATAAGTTTATCCCTTTCTATGTAGGAACTCAGTGATCATGATGGATTGTTTTATCTTTGACTTGTTCCCAGAAAGCCCAAGAGCCTTTGGGCATTCTTCAACCAAGCACTTTCTCCATTTCTACTTCCTGTCACTCATGCTTGTTCCCACTCCACATACATTCATTTTTTTAAAAGGAGCATTTCAATCACCTTTTTCCTGAGGTTTTAAATTATAATAAAATTGTCACATCATCTTTAATATTCTCCTTACTTTAAATCCATAAATTTCACAATTTTTCCTTTGGAATTTTCCATATCTCCACTCATTACATCTGGAAAGTACCTCATTGTCCTAAGCATTTCCTAAGTCATGTTTTCATTACCATTCTTGAAATGCGTACACCACATGGAATTTGAAATGCTCTGTTTCTTCTAAGCTATAAATATTTTCATTAATAATTAATGTTGACTGCCATTTGAGGGCTTACTTTATGTATTAAACATTAGTATCGTGCCCAACATTCATTATCTCATTCCATCATTTCCAAAAGTCTTTGAAGTGAATTATTTTAATTCCTTCCAATTAACGGATAAGGAAACTGAGTGCCAGAAAGGTTAGTTGCACAGCAAGTAAGCAAGAGAGCTGGAGCTCAAACCCACATCCATTTGACTCCAATGTTAATCATCTACTTTGTAGAAAATTCTATCTCAAACTTTTTCTTACTTTATAAGTATATCAATTGTCAATTAATACATTTTCATTATTGGAATACTTTACGAAACAATTAAATTTTCATTTGTGAAAGCAGGCACCTGTCAATTCTGGTCCATCCTAATGTAAAATATTCAAAAGAACAGAATTCAATAATTGTTTTGTTCCTTCTTCTATTCTCTCCTCACGCTTTTATCAAGAGGTATCCCGTCCCTCAAAAGACCCATGAGTCATTTTAATGGGGTTTCCCCTGTTATTCTCTCTGTTCTATTCTCTATCCTAATTACTCTGAATTCATCTTTATTGATAGGTGGTATAAATGTGCATAGTCATCACGATCTGAAGTTATTCCTTGATTTTCACTTACATTATGATATCCACATCTTCTAGAGTTGACTTCAGTCTATATATTTTCTTATCAAATATAACAATATATTATGTATCTATACTAGAAGTATATATACACAACTATTTAATAGTATTATTTTATATTATGTATAATATAAAATCTTGATATTATGTACCTTAGTATGAATGTTTTTTTAATTTTTATAATATAGATACACATATATATGTAATTTAATGGTATTAAGCCAGCAGTATGTTTTATATTACATAGTTCTCAAACAATGCATATATTGGTTCTTTGCTATATTTCTTTTCTAACTTTTCTCTCCTTTCCACTTTTATGATTGGAATTATATTTATATCTTCTCAAACAAACTAAAGATTGAAAAGCACAATTATATTTAAAAGACAAAAGAAGATGCCATGCCTCTATCTATTTGATAGTTTCTCTGGAACTTCACTGTCCAATATCATAACCATTAGCCACAGCTGGTAATTTAAATTTAAATTTGAATTAAGTAAAATTAATTCAATTAATTTTAAATTAATTAATGGCTCTCTGAAGACATTATGCTAAGTAAAATAATAAGCAAGTCCCAGAAAGACAAATACTGTATGACTCCACTTATATGAGGTATCCAAAATAGTCAAATTCATGGAACCAAAGGGTGGAAGGGTGGTTTCTAGGAGCTGGGGACATGAGAAATGAGGCATTACTAATCAGTAGACATAAAGTTTCAGTTTAGTAAGATGGATAAGCTCTAGAGATCTTTTGTACAACACTGTACCTACAGTTAACCATAAACACTTTAAAAATTAAGAGGGTAGATTTCAAACATTTTGTTCTTGCCATAATAAAATAAATTTTTTTTAAAAAAGGCTATATCTGACATAATCCAGAGGGATAAAAATGATAGTTAATAACTTATTTTTTCACCATTGGGGAAAAAAAAAAGATTATTATCTTTCCTACTTTCTTCCTTTTCCTATTGCCAGCACTTAGACCATATTAATTTTTCTTACTACTACTTGAAATAATAGTCATGGAAATATTTTACAATACAAGATCAATAATGTCTTCTAATTCAAAAGGTGTTCCATGACTTTTTTGAAAACAAAATCGCCAACAGATTTCGAGTCACTTATTTATTCCCCCTTCTTCCAAAACTGAAATAACAAAACAAAGTAAAACAAGCCTTTCTCATAGAGTGTGCAATCCTTTGTAAATTCCATTGACAAGACCATCTGTTCCTATAGGGGGTCCCTTGTTGGGAATTTTGTTTCTAGAGTTGGAAACAAACTCAATAGTTTATTTTTTATGGACAGGTCATTATGTTGGCTCCTAAAATCATGTATTTCTAATGCTGTCAGCAACTTTATAATACGTTTCTGGTTTTTTCCTTGCTTGTCTATTTTCTGAAAACTTTGAAACCAATAGAATACACATGGGAAAAGCTGACAAAAGTTAGGGTTGTGATCTACAGCCATGGAACACACCAATGATAACTGGCCAATATGTAGGCCAAACCTCTCATCTTGGCCATATTAGCACACGCTCTTTGACTAAAGTATCCTTAAAGAGACTACAACAGAGAGTTTATGTTTTAATGCATTTTTGTTTGGAAAAAAATAAAAAAGATATGTCATACGATTACGTCTTCTTTTCTTAATAATTACTAAGAACCACCAAAACACAGACGAGCACTTTAAATACAAAAACAAGAAAAATGGCTAAAACTCTTGAAAGCAGCGGCTATAGTAACAAGACTGGGGTGAGGAATAATGGGGCAAGGAATGATGTATTTAGTCACAAGCCCTTCAGTTGATTTTTAAACTATGTGCATTTTAAAAATAATTTTTAATAATATAATTGCTTTTTAAAAATCTGTGGAAATAATCTGATTGTCCAATGGAAGAATACATGATTTTGTGTATTAGAATAAAACGCAGCAATTAAAATGAGAGAACCATTGCAAAATACAGGACTTTGCAAAATATTTGATTTTTGTCATATTTACAAAAAACATCTTAGTTACTGGTTCTCAATTTATTAAGAATATATCATTTCATGAACATTTAAGATCTATAAAATAATCAGTTTTTATGGATATACACATGTTTAAAAAATATTATGGGAATGATTCGAATAAATTTTAGAATAGTGAAAGTTGAAAAACTAGAAAAATGTGAAGAGAGAAAGAAGGAAGAAAAGGGACAAGAGATGGGCTCTGGCTGTGTCTACAATTAATTATTTTTTTAATAACTGCCAAGTCTAGGTGGTGAATGTTGAATCTAAGTGGTGGGTGTCATTATTTTCTGTCCTTCTCAGTTGTTTTGAAATATTTCACTTCAAAAAAAAATCTGCTTCTTCATTGTTGAAAGTGTCATCAGTTTATATAAGATTTTCCCTTGGACGGAGCTGAGTATAAATTCTCTTCCCAGAAGAGCAGTTATCATATTAAATCCAATGTGCAAGAGCACGTGTAAAACAACAGGCCTCATTGATGACCCACCTGTAAACCACTCAAACAATTAAAAAATATGAGCCTCATGCACGTCGTCCCTGCTCAAGCCCTTTAACTCTCTTATTTTGCTTCCTTTTCCCATAACTTTGGAGAAGGAAATTACGGTTAAACGCCAAGTATATAAATATTCACATTTCCAAAAACATTATAATCTGCACTTAAAAATATAGTCTTTGAAAAACAAAGGTCGATTCGATTGAGTAAAAATTTGTGGTACTCACTGCAAATGCATCCCAGTTGGAGAGAAGCAGAAGGGGTAGGTGATGTCCATGCCTGAGCAAACAAAAAGAGAATGATAATGATAGAGTTGAAATGCAGACCAAAAGTTCAGGCATTTTTAAATTAAAATGTCATGCAATTGTAATTTTTATCTAATGTTATTCATGATTTTCCAGTAGCTCATTCTCAGAAAACTGCAGGTTACTTAACTGATTAAAGCTAAGACTGAGTGATGGTGAGACACAGAGTATTTGCACGTACATAGTTAAAAAGTTGGTCTTTTTCCATTTGTGTCAATTATATAAATTTGTTCAATTTTTAAGAAAATCTACCATTAAAGATATGCTAAATACTGCTCATAAATCTATCTTCATCTAAATTGTCAGCTGTATTTCTATTAACAGGGGAAGTTAATTAGCAAACTTCCAGGCAAGATGGTGGTATAGGGAAAGGCTGTGCTTGCCTCTTCCTACGACTACCTCAAAATTACAACTAAACTACTGAACAGCCATCATTGAGAACCTCTGAAGTCTATCTGAACAGAAGTCCTATAACTCAGGATATGCAGAAAAAAACACCTTGAGACTGGGAGGAAGGGTGGAGGTGCAGAACGGGCTGGTCCCACACCCACGTTGGGTGGTTAAAAATAAGGTGGGCTATCTCGGCTGTGGAGGTCCCCCTGAGGAGTGAGGGGTCCCAGCTTCACACCAGGCTCCCCAGCACTGGTTTCTAGTGCCAGGAAGATAAATCCTCATAATTTCTGGCCTGTGAAAACCAGCAGAGACTGTGGCTGAGTGAGACAAAAAAGAGCTAGAGTGCCAGGCATTCCTCTTAAAGGGCCAATGCACAAACTTACTGAGGGACTCACTTGCTCCTAGCTTCAGCTTGAGGGGTGCCAGGGACATAAGGGGAAGAAATGAATTATCTGGCTTCAGGGAGAAGACAGCTTTCTCCCAGACAGAAGTGCTGGCAGAAGCCATTTTTACTTCAGTGAGTCCTTCCCCCACCCAGCCTGCAGACACAGTCAGCTGTCCTATTTGAGTTTCCATCAACCTGGCTAATACTGTTTGCCCTGTCCTGGTGATTACCTGAAACCCTGCCCAACTTGCAGGCCGACCCAAGAACTTCCAGTGGCTTTTCCATTCAAATGGCCTGTCTTGGCTCATGCTGCAGACTTTCCTAAAATCTCTCCAAGGTTCACAAACCCCAAACAAGCAGCATCTGGCCTTGGTGTGCTAAGTGGCCCTAAGCCCGGCACTAGTAACAGCTAGCCTCAGTTCATAGCTTAGCCTCTCCTAGGTGCCTCCAAGCTCAGCACAAGTGGCAATCATTTGCAGATCACTTTGTAGCTCATACTAGGTGGCCTCGGTGCAGGCGCAGGCAGTGGCTGACCACGGCCTGCACCAGAGCCCCTCCCAAGAGGGTCCAGAACCAAAACACCAGAGGCCAGCTTCAAATCACACCAGAGCACCACCCAATGACCTCCACAAAGGACACACCCAATGGGTGAACTCTGCAGGCATCAGAGCCCCACTAAAGTGAATCCTGCTCCGTAGGGTTAGCTCCTGCACAACAGCTCCTCCTCCTCTGTAGTCACGGCCAGTCTTCATAGCCAATCAGCCTAAGGGTCAATCAAGGTACACTAATGTGCTAACAGCAATCAAGACTCAACTACAACAGGAGAGCACACACAACACACACACACCTGAAGCACCCAGCTCAAGTGACCAGAGAGACTGCACTACTGGGCCTACATAAGGCCACTCTACCAAAACTGGGGGGCATAGCAGCTGTACCTAATACATAGAAACAAACACAGGGAGGCAGCCAAAACGACTTCTCATTTTGGAACATCCCAAATGAAAGAACAGAACAAAACTCCAGAAAAAGAACTAAACAAAATGGAAACAAGCAATCTACTGGATGCAGAGTTCAAAACACTGGTTGTAAGGATGCCTAATGAACCTAGGGGAAGAGTAGATGAACTCAGTGAGAACTTTAACAAAGAGATAGAAAACCTAAATATGGAGAATGACAACATAAAAAAATAACCAGTCAGAAATGGATAATACAATAACTGAAATGAAGACTACGTTAGGAAGAACAACCACAGATTAGATGAAGCGGGGAATTGAATCAGTGATTTGGAAGAGAAGGTAGCAGAAAACCCCCAATCAGAATAGCAAAAAAAACCCAAAAAAACAAAACAAAAAAACCACCTAAAAATATGAGGATAGCTTAAGGGGCCTCTGGGACAGCATCACTTGTACCAACCTTTTCATCATAGGGGTACCAGGAGAAGCGACAGAGCAAGGAATTAAAAACTTATTTGGAGAAATGACAAAAAACTTTCCTAACCTGGTAAAGGAAATAGACATACGAGCTCAGGAAGTTTGGAGAGTCCTAAATAAGATGAACCTGAAAGGCCCACACCAAGACACATCGTAATCAAAATGCCAAAGGTTAAAATAAAGAGAGAATCTTAAAAGCGGCAAGAAAAAAACAGTTACCTACAAGGGAGCTCCCATAAGACAGTCAGCTGATTTCTCAACAGAAACTTTGCAGGCCAGAAGGTACTGGCATGAAATATCCAAAGTGATGAAAAGCAAGGACCAACAACCAAGATTACTCTACAAGGCTATCATTTAGAATCAAAGGACAGATAAGGAGTTTCCTTAACAAGAAAAAGCTAAAGGAGTTCAGCTTCACCAAAATAGTATTACAGGAAATGTTAGAGGGACTTCTTTAAGACGGAAAAAAAAAAAAAAAAAGATTAAATATACGAATAATAAAATGACAATAATTACATACCTATCAATAATTACTTTAAGTGTAAATGGATTAAATGCTCCAATCTAAAGACATAGGGTGATTGAATGGATAATGAATATACGCTGCCTATAAGAGGCCCACTTCAGATTGAAAGACGCACACAGACTGAAAGTAAAAGAATGGAAAAAGGTATTTCCTGAAAAATGGAAATGAAAAAAAAGCTGGGGTAGCAATACTTATATCAGATGAAACAGAATTTAAAACATATGCTATAACAAGAGACAGAGAAGGACCCAGCAATTCTACTTCTGGGTATTTATCTGAAGAAACCCAAAACACTAATTGGAAAAGACACATGCATCTCTATGTTCACTGCAGCATTATTCACAATAGCCAAGATATGGAAGCAAACTAAGTGTGCATCTACAGATGAATGAATAAAGAAGAGGTGGTACATATATATGTTGAAATATTATTCATCCATAAACAAGAATTAAAGCTTGTCATCTGTAACAGCATAGATGGAACTAGAGGATATGATGCTAAATGGAATGAGTCAGAGAAAGAATCTAAACAACAATAACAACAACAAAAAGAACAGAAACAAACTCATAGATACAGAGAACATTTTGATAGTAGCCAGAAGGGAGGCAGGTGAGAGGATGAGTAAAAAGGGGAAGAGACTAAGATGTAAAATTGACAGTTATAAAAACAGTCATGGGGATATAAAGTACAGCATAGGGAACATAGTCGATAATATGGTAATAAATAGGTGTGGTGTTAGATGGATGCTACACTTTTCGTGGTGATCACTTCACAAGTTATATAAATGTCTAATCACTATGTTGTACACCTGAAACTAATATAATGTATGACAACTGTAATTGAAAATTTTTTTAATATTTTAAAAAATACATAAAAGCAGCGGGTTGTGGTAAAAAAAAAATAGCACTGACCTGAAATTTTAAATTTCTTATAGTAATGTGTATTGTTTATATTTTTTATTTTCTGTGCATTACAATGTTTTGATATCTGATAAAAACCTTTCTGTCTGGGAAAAGGCTGCTCCACCCTGAGCTAGCAACTTAGAGATGGCAAAGGGCCCAGCCCAGCACATGCCTTAGATATGCAAACTAACCAGTTCAGAGCTACACCAACTCCATACAACCCCAGAGGCAATATTCATTTGCTTTAATCATTCCAGGTCCAGGTACCAGCAACAAGGGACTGCCATTAGAATTTAGAGCCTGCCCAAATTATTCAAACTATTCCCTCCTAAACTGTTCACCCCACCCTGTCTTGACTTTCTCTCAAAAACTCCAACAAATGTGATGGCCTAGATGCTTTGCTTCTGCCTCTTCTGTCTCCTAATCCATGCTTCCGCTTTCTTATGTGGCTCCTCAAGGCATGCTATGCCTTCTGTTTCTAGGACCTATGAGTATAATGAACTTCGCTTCTTCAGTCTTTCCTGTGTCTCCTCTTGTGGCTGTGCCTGATTGACCATCATATAAAAAGCACAGAACATGTATATATTTCACTTGTTTTCCCGTCCTCTACATGCAGCATTACTGCTGACGGTCCATCAGCATCTGTCTTCCCTGCTACCTTTTAATAATAAATACCACTGGGTTTAGCTGTCCAATAACGGCCTGGCCAGAAGTGGTATTTCCCAGATTCCCTTGCAACTAGATGTAGCCCTATGATTAAGTTTTGGCCAACCTCATAACATAGATGAGAAAGAAAACTTGTTTTTGTTCATTTAAAAGGCAAAAACTAGAAACAGCATCCAACGATTATATAAAAGTGAGTTTCAATTAAATATAGAAAATTACTTTCTTCCAGTGACATTTTTTTAGAAGCTACGGTGCTTCCAACACTAGATCTTCTTTTCAGACAAAGGCTGGATAATGTACTCCACCAACAGGTTGAAAGAAGAGATTTCTGAACTAAATAAAAGTTTGGAACAGATAGGCCTAAAGTTTTTTGAGCTCTAATATTTTATATCAGGTAGAAAAAGGAAAGTTTGGAGGAGGGAGAGAAAGTAGAAGACAGGACAAAAGGGCCAGAGAAAATGAGGCAAAGAAGAAGTAAAGAAAAGGCACCTTTTAGAACTAAGGAATTTGTAATCAAGGAGTAGATTACTAGGAAATATATTCTGAGTAACTAGAAAAAAATTGCTTTTGTTATCATTTTTATACAATACCAAGTTTCATATGCCACTACTGTTAAAAAAAAAAAACAACAAAAAAACATATTTGAAACAAATATGTTTGGAAATCTAGAGGCAAACTCTAGATTCGGAGTATAGAAATAAAATTATGTCTCATAGTTTTGAGATTAATTTGATTGGAATTAAAATTTCCTTTCATTCATCATTTAAAGCGCAGTTTCAGACTGATTGATTCATGTTACAATCATGATATAATTTACTATCCTAATTTATAACATGGTGTCGGTGGACTTCTGCCATATTTATATTTACAGCTCCCCTAGAGTCTGTCACTTTGCAAACATCTTAGTTAATGGCTCCCTCCAATTTACAAATAGGTTTAATTAAAGTAAATAAAATAAAGGACCACATCAGAGTCATCTTTGCACTGTCTCTAGACCTAAGATCGTGTCACTGTTACAAGCGGGGCTCAGAAATACATTTATTCAATGATCGTTCATTGAGGCCCTACTGTGTAGCTGCCAATGCTCCAGTCACTGGGAGAAAGACAGTGCCATGGCTGACAGTGTGGGCTTCCAGGTCAAATGAATCTGTGCTTGAATCTTTGCCCTGCCATTTAGTATGCCTCAGTTTCTTATACCTCAGTTTTCTCACTCGTAAAATGAGTAAATAATAGATAATACTATTTCCTACCCAGGTGATGATTGAATGAGATCATATGTATAATGTACCGAGCATAGCCTGGCATATAGTAACTCCACAATAAATATTATTTATAAGTCAATCATATTATATCTATAAAATAATGATGATAATACAACCCTTTATATTATAATCTATATACGATAATTCATTGAATAAAAGTTAAGTCAGGAAAGGATTTTTTGCCATTTTTTTATTATTATTACTGTTTCTCCAGTGCCTAAAACAGTGCCTGGAACAAGGTAAGCACTCAAAAAAAGAAGAGGAAGTGTTTTAATAAATGAATCTGTAATCAAAAAATATTTTACATAAAATAATTTCATTTTCTCTATTACGGTTATTGCATACATCACAAATAACATAGAAGAATGCTTCTAGCATACCAAGATAATCTAATTCCTTCCAGGCTACTGCCTTAGAAAGACCAGATCAATTTTACTATGCAAGTAATGACTACTTATAGTAAATTGCCTACCTTTATATATAATCTAAGTTATAAAATTTTCAAATTGGCAATACATGTGATAAGTTAATGAAGCACATCTGTTAAACACTCAGAAATGTCTTACCATGTAAAAACTTAAACAATCCAAAATGATAAACTTGATTTTCTTATTAATATTGGGACTGCACAAGACAAATATTTTTAACAGGAAAAATTGAAATGCTAATAACTTCAATGTTATCTCCCAACGACATATTTTAGTAGTTCTGGGTATGTGGCAAAATAGTTTATGAACATTTGTTTTCCATTTAGTACTCCAGAAATTTTGCCAAAAGGCAAGATTCCAGATGGAATAGAAGAAAACATGAAGAACTTCAATAACCCACAAAGGTTTATATTTAAGAATTATGTAATGAGTATACTGGAGATGTGATGATGTAATGGACCCTGGTCACTTCTCCCTGCCAGATTTTCCTTCTCCCTTTTTCTCAGAACCCTCACTGCCTTTGGAGAACTGCTCCCACCTTCCCAACTATGGGATTCTGGCAGGGCTGCCAATTATAGTATCACAGCCTCCTTATCTACTGAACTTGGAAGGGGGCATCTGTTTACTCTAAAGCGGCTAAGCTAGAATTGTGCAGATTGTCAGCTGCCTGAGTCAGCTCCCTCCCCAGCACTTCAATAAAGGAAGCCCTTCTCTACAGGAAGGAAAAGGCAGACAGACAGACACACTGAAATGTGAAAGAGATGTAGAAATGAATGCGGAGGTAGGACATGGAGGCATGAGAAGAGAAAAGAGCAAGATTCCTATTGACAACACTCTAATCTTTGGATTGAGGCAAACTTGGGCAGGCCAGCTGGTCCACCTCTGATTTTCTTAATACCCGAGCCAGCAATTCCTTCTGTTCAAATTTCCTTGAGTTGTACTTCTTTCACTTATAATTAAAAGAATTCTGATAAACACAAGAGACTTTTAATTTTAGGTACAAAATATCTAGAGCAATAATATAAGTTTATAAATCAAAATATTTCAAGTCATGAATAGTCAATATTTCAACTGTGGGCACAGTTTTTGTTTTCTGTTGTTAACCTTTACACATTTATATGATTAAAGTTGTAAAACATTTGGGTTTTACTCATCAAAATTATTCTCCTCTTTGAGATATGAATTTCCACACAATTAATAAGACAAGAAAATAACTGATTCATTTTGAAGACATTATTTAACAACTCAAGTTAATATAATAATTATTAAGTTGGCAGCAGAGGCAATATAGCAGGTGGATTAAAGAGCATGGACTCTGAGGCCAGGCTGCTTGGATTCAAACGTAGGCTCTGCCACTTAATAGCTGTGAGATCTTTGTCAAGTCATGCAACAGAGATATGTTCCCTCACCTGTAAAAGGGATTACGGTGTGCTTAAAGGATCTGAAATGTGAAAACGTGCTTAGAATAGTATTTGACACAACATAGGCATTACATTAGTGTTAGTCATTAGTGTTGCTGTTGTCATTATCTAAAACGACTGATGTCATAATAAGCAGATCTTAGTTACTCCAGCATGACTTGACAACGATGATAGAGAGCTTGCAGATGCCTCATCATTTGACTCATTTTATCATCTCACACTTTGCTTCAATGAAAGAAATGAGGATCAGAAGTGCCTGATAGATGCACAAAAGTTCAAGGGTCCACATACAAACACATAGAGCATTTTAACGATGTCACTTGTGCCAAATGACACAAAGACAAAGTCCATAAAGTGCGTGTGAGTGTGGATGGTTGAGTGTATGTATATAAAACTTATTTAGTAGAGTTGAGTTAAGGTCTTAAATATCCAGAAAAAAACATTGGGTATCATAACTACATCAGAAGATCTCTGTAGTTTTGAGATCAGTTTCATGAAAAGGCACCAGTCATGATGAATTTATATTGAGAAGTGATTCGGTGTTAAGGAAATATCATAATATCAATCACCTCTGTGATTCTGCATAGTCTATCTACTTTAATGATTCTAACTTTGCATGATCTCTAAAATAACAAATATTGGTGGGGCTCATGCATAGTTTACAGATTTTTAAAAACTATTTGTAAAGCTAGCCTAAAGCAGCAAGTAGCTTTAGTGTGCATTAAAAAAACGATTCAACAACTGTAAATAAAAAACAATCATTGTATTGAAAAATGTAATCCAGAAAAAGTCAAGAAAGTAAACATTTGTAGAGTCACATTCTGAAGAAGGGAAATCTAGTACTTTATGAACTGAAAGTTTTATAATCAACATTACTGCAAATTGTTTTAGAAAATTCAACGTAACATTCACATTTGTGAAATATTAAAAGTTAGAGCAATTTCTCTGTTGTCCATATAAAAAAGTCCATTCCAATTGTTTCCCAAAGTGATTACTTTGAAAAATCGATTCCACAGAATTTCTACAGATAGTAGGAATGTGGGAGACAGCTTAGTATAATAATTGAGTTCAAATTTTGCCTACCCCACTATGTGACTTTGGGCAAATTTCTTAACTGCCTTGTATCTGAGTTTTCTAATCTGTGAAATAGAGATAAGATGGTATTTACATCTTAGGACTAATGCATAAAGTTCCTAGAATAGTGTCTGGCACATAGTAAGTACTCAATAAATGATAGCTGTCATTGTTATTATAATTATTGTTATATAGAAAAAAACATACATAAGCACTCAATGAATATTAACTTTTAGCTATCATTCCCATTCGGGATTGGATCCAGGCTTTGTGGGGCAGAACTTATACAATTTGGGAGGACCCAGTCTCAGGGAAAAAAAAAAAAAAGAAAGAAATATAAAATTATGAAAACAAAAGTAGACACAGGACATTGGAAGGGACCCATGCAGGTAAGGAGCCTGAAGCATAAGCTTAATTAGCTTTACAGTACATCCACTCAGGGGACAGAAAAACATGTTCCTGCCTTCAAGGAGTTTTAAATATAATAAGAGAAACAAGATGGTAGTACCTAAGAATTTAAACGGCAGTCAAAATAGAATAGAAATTCAATATGGTGATACTTAAATATCACAAAGCTGTATATGCAGAGGTTTCTAGAAGGACAATAAATTGAACACAGTTTGGAGAACAGCTAATCAAAGACCTTGAGTAGTAGTTATTTAATAGTAACAACAATTTCAGGCTTAACCTTGCAAGCAAAATGAAGCTATTAATCTTCCTGAAAAAAATAAAGTGACATAACCAAGGTGATGTTTTAGGACCATAGTCAGGTCACTGTATGTGGTATAAGCAGGATCAGGCAGACACTGGAAGCAGCAACGCCATCTGAAAGCATATTACAACAGTGTGGACAGTCCTCGAGAAGTCATGCTAAGGATGGAAATGAAGGGACATAATCAAGGGGCATCCCCAAAACAGAATCAACAGGATTTGATAGGTATTAGGCAGGTAGATGGGTATGGGTAGGATTGAAGAAGTCAATGATAACACCAGACTCTCATGGTTGGTAACACAGAGAATAACAAAAACTGGAAATTCAGAAATAAAAAGCAATTTAGTACAAGAACAAGTTAAGATTTAGATGTGAAAAGTTTGGGGTAAATAAAATATATTCAGGTTTTCATGCCCACAACAAAGTTGTAGTATGGTTTAATGTGAGATTCCACAGAAAGAATTTTGACTCATTAAATTCTGGTAGCTTAGGAAATAAATTTTTTCAAAAGGATAACAGCACTTTTTGGAAGGTTCTGGATTTGGAGTCAAGAGGCCTCAGCTATAGACACAGGTATGTTTAAGGTAGACAGACTACTAGATCCCTCACAGGTAGAGCTTGAATATACCATGATTCCACTCAAAGGTTACCATATTATTCCTAAATTATTCAATAAAATTTATAAATTATGACAAAAATATAAAATATCTGGATGAAACATCTTTCTCAAAATACATAGCTAAATTTTTTAGAAATATGTATCATTAAGACTATTATAAAATAAAAAAGGGTACAGTTTTAAAATATAGTTCCTAGAACTTAGAAAACACTGTCAATTTAAATTCAGTGATACATGCTTTGCAAATGCCACTCGACACCCAAAATAAAACAATTATCCATATTTAATATTTGGACTAACATTTTAACATGGATTGCTAATTAATGCTGTTCCATAGATAATTTTCTTAAGACTCTATCAGATACAGACTGCTAACTCTGGAATCTCAATTTCAGGTCACACAATATTTGACCGAAGCTTTCTGTGTCATCGAATTTTCAGACACTCAGGATGAGAAGCGTGAGGCATTCGGAAACTCTGAGAGGATTAACTGAAATTGTAAGAGAGCATTGCCGGATATCATAGTATGTACTCCTCATTTCTCTCAGCATTAGCACTCAAAATAGAAACTCTCTCACCTTCATGCCCGCAGGGTCCATCAAAGGCTGTCCTTCCCAAGGCGGTGCTGGGGGATCATCAAAGAAAGAATTCGCGTCCATCGGTAAGCCTTGAACCCCACGTTTAAACTTGACAGTCATGGGCCTGTGCAGCACTGGAAACTGTTCCGTTTTGTGGTAATCCCATATTCTCACTATCGAAATGAGACAGAAGAGCAAATACTATGATATAAGTAAAGCGATGTGTTTGTTGCTCCCCTGGTCTTGATTAAATTAAATTGAAATAGCACTTTTTACTAATATCCTCAAGGCATTTTAAGGAATTCTATTAACTGCAGGATAATGTTTTTGTGTGATATTCACCTATAGCAAAATTTGTCAAAAAATATTTTCAGGAATTGGTTTTTTGTGATGTAATACATGGGTAAATTTATTTATATAGTGTTTATAATGTTTAAAAACGTGACTTTGCTTTTATTCATTCCACAAATGATTTTTGAGGACATATGTGGGCAGCTTCTCACTAGGCCCTGTTGTAATCGTTGTAAGACAAAATACACACCTACAAATTAATGAACAATTCAATGAAGCATAGATTTGGAACCTGATTAGATAACACAATTAGTAGAAATATGGAGATAAATATATGTTGAGATAGTCGGAAAATGTTTCCTGGGATTTTAGCTGCACAAGAAAGGAAAATACATATGTTAGACACACGTATCTTAAAGAGCTTATTTTAGATGTTTTTTTGCCTACTTTAATTTCAAGCTTTTTGAGAACTGAAAATAACGATATCGGTCAGTCAGCATTTATTGTTCACATTCCATGCTAGCTGCTGACTCGTATACATTCCCCCAAACTCCCAAAACATATGAGAATGTCGTTCTTGCTTAGGTATACATTAAACACTCATTAAGTGTCATTCAGTTAATATTAAACACTGAGGGGGCTGAAAGGTAATAAAAAATAAATAAGAGAAAGGAAAAAGAAAGAAAAGAAAGAAAAGGAGGGGGAAGTTTGTAGGTTTGTATCAGTTAACTATTTACCACAATCATATTGTGTAAGAAACCGCAGTGATTTAAAATGACGATTTATTTTTCTCATTAAAAAATTTATACCCAAACATACCCAAATGTACAGAAACATATACCCAAATATACAGAAATTTTATTATTTAAAAAATATTTTTTTTTTCCTTTGTACCATCCACCTTTTCTGCGCTGGATCTAGAACTACAAGAACTAGACGTTCCCCTTTGCCCTCAGGTGACTCACAATCTAGTAGGAGAGAGAAGTGCGAACAACACGTGAGAACAGTGTGAAAGGTGCTTAAACAGAAGTGCGGGAGCACAGAGCAGGGAGCCTCTAGGTCCGACAGCGGGAAACGGAAGCGTGGAGAGCGTGCAAAGACGCCACAGAACTTAAAACTGAGAGACGTGTAGGAACCAAACAGGCAAGGACAGGAGTGTGTTAAACATGGAGGAAATGTGTGAGCAAGAGCCCAGAGCCGTGTGGGAGCTGAAGGGACGCGGGAGATTAGACATAAATAGACGTCACGTCCATGGTAGGAGATGCAGGGTACCGTGAGAGCGGTGATGCTGGTGGAAGAGATGCGCATCCTGCCGCTAGCACCAGTGTTGATGCTAAAGGCAAGCAGAACCACTGCAGGATTTTAAGCAGAAGATTTAGTGACGAGGTTTGTGTTTTAGAAGAATCACTCTGGAGTATGCATGACACAAATATAACTAAGAAATATACACTCATGCCTTGTCAATTATTCATTTCTCATTTTGTAAAAAAAATTAACCAAAGTAATTCTGACTGAATGAAAGAAAGCAAAATTTAGAGCCAAGAATAAATTACTGTAAGCACTGAATGCTATAGGTTTAAACAGCCATTTATAAAACTATCCCATTATAAAAGCAAAAGAAATTTATCTGCAAAAAAACTCCACATATTCAGTAATATAATTGTTCTTTTGCTCCTAAATATCCTCAAATTATGTTTAGCTCTGAGGGACTTTTGCTTTTTAAATGTATTGTATTAAGGGTTTTTTTTTCTTTCTTTCTTTATAAATAGATTATAGTCTTTCTAATATCCCAAAATGGTCAAAAGCATTCTTCTTCTGTCAACTTGCAAATTTTAGTAAAACTATCACCTTAAAGAAAAAATCGAAATGTCAAAATAATCTTAATTTTGTAGAAAATTTTAGTTGTTTTGTCTTATAGTTTAGAAACATCAACTGCCAACAGGAAAATTTGTGGATCAAAATAACATTAATATGTGTGCACGAGAAGCACTTATTTTTTATTCTAGTATCCAAATGTTCTCCATTATGAAACTTCTCAAGTGAGTTACATATTCTAGTAAATCCACTTTGTGTACAAAGAAAAACTTAAAAATGCAAAATTAAAAAAAAACAAAAACTCCAAAACACCATATACAACAGTTTTAGGGATCATTATGCTCAACTGCTGAGGTAAATATGATGTTGAAACTTTCTAAAATATCTTTATGCTTATAAAATTCTCAAGTACTTAGTCTGTTTTCTGTTAAATTTGTAAAATTCCTATTTGATGTCAGCACTGCATAGAACAGAATTTGGCCTGATGAGTTTTGTTTTGTTTTAATCATGTTTCTACAAAGAAATATTACATCTGTAGTAACAGAGAGATGATGTTATTTGGCCAAAAATGCTATGACTCCTGAAAGCCAAAACGAAATTTTTATAAAGTAGAAGAAATAAACTTCTAAAAGTCAATAAAAGAGCAGATAACACTCTTAGCAGATATGTTTTGTTTAGCTCTATAAACTTTTTTGATAGACCTTTTTTTAAATTTATTTATTTAAATTAGTTTCAAGTATACAGTACATTGGTTAGACATCTATGTAGTTCATAAGTGCACGAGAAGCACTTATTTTTTATTCTAGTATCCCCGGCCCTCTACCTAGCCATCATGTTAATGCTAACTGCATTCCCTATGCCATGCTCCCCATCCCTGTGACTATCAACTACTAATTTGTACTTCTTTAACCTTTCACCCCTTCTCCCAGCCCCCAACCCTCCTCCCCTCTGTCTATCACCAAATTGTCCACTATATTTGTGAGTTGAAAGACTTCTTTTTAAAAAGTCTCTGTAGAAAAATTACCAACAATTTTCAAGTGATAATAAAAGGAAACCAAGCTGTATTAAAGTTAGAGTTAGGTTGTATGAAAATTAGAGAATTTTACTTCTAAATTTTCTACCTGCATCTATAAGAGTAAAGAGTTACAGAGAGTTATGCAATTATGTTGTCAGTTGAATCAGTGTAAATATATAGTCTGCGTAATTAGGCTAAAAACTTCTTTGCTCTATCATTTCTTCAATTACAGGACTTAAAATTTTTGCCCAGCTTTTTCAAATAAGTATCTCCATTCTTTACCTTGCCTATGAGGACAGGGCCCTAAAAAAACCCCAATAATTTATATAGGCTTCTGTAGCTATTTTTTATCTTTCTGATAAATACATTTGAGGTTATATTTTTTCATATCTAATACTACTAGTGTCACAATATTTTTTAAAGATTTTAATTATAGATGGGCAGTAAAGTTATAAAATCAAACTGATATTCTTTATGTAGTGGGATCAGCTTATGTTTTATAAAGTATATGAAGGGTCAGCAAGATAAAATCATTAGTTTTATTTAGTGAGATGTAACTATGCTAATATTTCATAGATATTAAAATCACTGGTATTACTATTTTGAATGAAGGAAAAGTGGCATATATGTAGCTATTGATACAAAATTTCTACATAGAATAAAAAAATGAGGATATTTATAATCTGAATGTATTCATTTGAAATTACATAAAAGTATTATACATATATTCTACATAATCTGGAAATCCTATGTAGTATCACATATATATCACATTTAAGTAAGATTTAACACATAGCATTTCTACCCTCATTAAGATATAATATTTAATTTTAAGTTATAATTACACCTTATTTGTAAGCCAAGCATTAGAACAAAATAGGAAAACAAGGCTTATAATCATATAGTCTTATATGTACATTTTAGAAATTAAAATAGTGATGACCCAGATACAAATAATTTTTTAGGAATAATATAGCACCTGAATTTGAAAAGAAAGCTACAAGATCCTCATTGAGCTGTACAGAATTATAACCCTATAAACCTTGTCCCACTGTAGAACAAGTTGATCTCTGAAATTACAAGGTAGTGAATTCAGCATCATAAAAAGGTAATATTACTTCACAACCTCCAGTTAACCTGTAGCTACAGTTCCATAGGAGGTCATAAAATCAAATTCTGTGGTCGGATTTAAAAGCTGGATAATTTTATAGCACTCCTAATATCACTGTTCGAGCTCATTGCCTTCAGCAGCTAGACCAGAATTCTTCGATCGTTCATATCAGTCGACTACTAGGTATGAAAGCGGGGTGGTAATATGTGTTGTCTGAAGGGTTATATACCGGTTCTTTGGAATGAAATGACACCATTCGCCATGTCAGTCTCCCAACATATGTAAGAATGGTGAAGGAGAACAGACGCCGTAGGAGCTGCTTGTATAAGTCATCAGTTTACAGACCGATATTCACAGTAAGCCCTACTTTCAACAAAACACTGGCATCGCATGGGTATTAGAATTTCCATTTCTGGGTCGCTTTATCTTGAGCAATCTTCTGTTTCTAAGCTAAATCTTCACTTTTCCAGACTGCCCGCATGGTGCTTTAGCTTGTGAGGACATCCCCTGAATCTATCGTCTGATTTAAAAATACGAATTACAGTAACCTTCTATGCAAACTTTTAAACTTCTTTTTAAAATGTACTGTCCTTTCATCTTTAAACATTTTTTAAAATTGTTATTTCCTGCCTCTTTCACTGGCATGCCATTCTCTGCCCTTTCATTTCAAGGATCCATTTCAATTCCAGTTTCTTCATGAAGAGATCCTCGATCTCCTCAGATGAAAGTGATACTCCAAACACATTCTCCCCACCTTCCCTGTATGTCAAAACTATTGCCTCTGTACTTCTGATATTTATTCATTTCTATCTTATTCTAAATGTATGCATAAATGCATATGGCTTTCCTTTTGCTTAGCTCTCCTGTAGGATGTAATAATCTTATAAACAGCTGCTGTATCTAAATCATCCTTTGTGTGTTGCTCAGCACCTACTCTAGTGTCTTCGATATGCCAGTTGCTCAGTAAGCATTTGTGGTGTGAAGGGATAATTAAATAAATGAGGCGATGTTTATGTGGGCGTGTGCTTCCTTGGACAACAATGCGTGTGAAGAATTACTCTGTGGCCTACCTGTTAACAATACCTTTATACAATTCGTACCTCTCTTTTTCCATCTGGCAATTGTTTCCTTTCTTGGTTACTTTTGAAAAATCCCAGTACATTAAAATAATAAAAAAGAAAATTAATCTCTACAAAAAATACCATGAAAAATAGTTTTTAGATCCAGTACTCATATGAAAAGACATACTGCAGTAAAAATACACAAATAAAAGAATGTTGAGACTATCATTATTTTAAACACAATCTTGTGGTTGTTTCTGGGTAGAGTTGAATGAAGCACCAAGAATATCACTTTGTTAACCTGCTTCTTCCATCTAGTGGCAAAAAGTAGTAAGAAACAATGTCCTAGAAAAACATGATCAAATGGTTCTGAATGCCATTTTAGGGATTACCAATGGTGAGAGTCCAACATCCGAGGTTTAAATTATAAGTATATAATAGTTATTAAAAATAATTTCAGCAAATTGGCAGCATTCAGCTGGGGTAACTATCAGAGTTGCTTAAATGCATATGCATATTAGCACATTTTTAACAGACTTCTGCTACATATTATAAAGGTATATACCACTCCACATTAAATTGGATGGATTTGTTTTGGTATACATAGTTATAGTCCTGAACCAAATTATTGAATAACTATTTAGAATTACATTATTTCCTCAGCAATAGGCACAGGACTACTTTGCTGTTACAAGTTTCAAGAAGTACAATTGAGAGACACTGAAATTGGCCTTTCTCATTGGAATTGCCAGTTAAAATACTTATGCAAAAATAGGCAATGAAATATTTTATGACTTGAGGCATCGGGTCAGTGGGACGGGGGGAAGAAGCAAAGTTTAAAGGAGGTTCAATCAGCTGCTCTGCACTGTTAGAACTGCTTCAAAGGCATGAATGAAAAATAATATGCAATGTAAAGCATAACTATGCATTCTCTGCACTCTCAAACACCACTAGTTTATCCCTAATACATGAGTTTGACTGCTGTTCTAACACGTTGCATTTGCCTCACTGCAAATGTAGTTAATGTTTTAGAAGTTAAATGTGGGTTATGTAGAAATGAAAAAAAAAAAGTTCTCCAAGATAGCAAGCTCTTCCCCTCCCTCTAGTCGAGTGAATCAGTTAACAGAATATAATGGTATGTTAAGAGCTGTTTAAAAATATATTAAGACTACAAAAGAAAAATGTATTAATGAATATGATTATTTTATTAAAAGACTAACTTTTTGTTTGTTGTAGAACATCAGAATTTTCAAGAACAGAAAAACCCTGCCTTAACACCCTCGACATCCAAAGCAAATTTGAGTATAAGTAGGATTTGGCTGTTGGTTTTTTTTCCCCTCTCCTTAGCTACCCTCCCCTGTAAAATGGAAGCGGCCTAAAATTTTATGTTCTGCTACAAATGGGAAAGAAGGAAGCAAAGTGGGGTGATGACACAGAGGAAAAAGTAAAGCAAAGAAGATGGGATCATGGTCAACTCCATACTGGGAAAACTCCACATTGGGCGAGGCAGGAGGTGATTCCTATTTCTCCAATATCGTTGTGGCCAGTCTCCCTGGATCAGGCCAAGGAAAGGGTGCCAATTAATTAACTGGGAGATTCCTGGAGCCATTGCCACTGTGTAGATGTCCCAACAGCCACAAGACCGGAAGCTTCACCCCCCAGTAATTAAATTGACACAAACAATCGTTACCATCTGGTACCAGCAAGAGCCAAGATGGTGATGGAATCGGGTGGCCCAGCAGGACTACTGGCAACTGTAGTGGAACCTAGCCTGGTACTGGTCATTTCATTTACTTCGCAAACATGTATCCCCACATTAAAAGCAACTGAAATGTATGGTTCTCTCTTATGGTTTTATAACGTGGTTTTGCTGAAACTGGAGACCTTGGCATTTAATTTTTTCTTTAACAGTGGAAAAAGTTCAGTTCCTGAGAACTGAACTGCAGGTAAAGTATATATGTAGTTACTGGCATTAATATTTTATTCATTATTTTTCTCAGTTCTTTGACCTTGGGCAAATTATGTAACTTCTTTGTGCCTTAGTTTCCTCACTAATGTAATTGAGATAATAATTCCCATGTGGTAAAGTTTTATGAGGAAGGAAGTGAGAAAATACACATAAAGTGTTTGGCAAATAGTAAGTGCTCAATGGATATGAATATTATTATTTACAGAGTACCTAATATACACCAAGAATTTTGTAGCTCAGTATCTTGCATATAGTAGGGTATCTAAGATTTATTTATATGTATTTGCAAATAAATTTAAAAATTATCCCTTTGGTACAAATATTTTCTTATCATAGTTTACCTTTATAAATAGATATGGTGATTTTTATAAATAATTTTCAAAGATTTTGTGAACAATGCCTTTGAGTCTTTGGATAGCCAATAAACAATTACACTTGAAAGTATGTCCATATTTGCATCTTGCTTTTTGGCATTTCTTGGAAAATATTAGCTGAAATAATACAAGAAAACTTAAAAATACATAATTTCAAACAAAAGAGGCATTTGAATAATAAAATATGTATATGTGTTAAAGAACAAAAAGTAGGAAGATAAAATGATTAAAAACTTTTCAGCCCCTAAATAATATACATTATCATGAAGTTCTAGAAGTCTTGTAGTCAACGTTTTGTACAAAACCATGAACTCAAAGAAGGAAAACAATTTCATTCCAAACACCAATGTTTCTGTCCACATGTGAATCTGAGTTAGAGTAAGGCTATAATAGGGTAAAAAATTTTTATAAAGATATGTTCAGAGAACAGAAGCATATTTTCATATTTGGATAGAATGCATTTAATACTAAATGCCTAAACAAGATTGGAAACTTTATGCATTGTAATTAAGGAGGAAGAAAAACGATCATAATTTGTACACAAATGAATCTGAGTTATGATGCCCAGTGATTCTTGTTTGCTCTTCTGAAGTTGACTTATAATTATTAGTTGTTAACCTCGAACATGCAAAATATTTCCGAAAAACTCCCAAGATCACAAAAAATACAGAACAACTCAATTATTTTAGGTTCCTAGGCGAAAGGTTGTTTTTTGTCATTGCTGTTGTTGTTGTTGTTTTGTATGCCATATACTTGCTTTTTCTTTCTGAGTCTAAACATGGTTTTGAATGAAATCAGAACTAATAGATGTGCTCCAGTTTTGACTTGAACTACTGGAGTCTTCTCTGATAAACCCTGACTGATTTGTACGTCCCACGAAACACAAGGTTTGGTGCTGAATGTTCTTCAACAGCCCTAAATTGTTCTTCTAACTACTCACTAGCAAAAGAGACTCTGGCATCCAGCATTCCTTCTTACCTTTGAAATAAAATTCTTATAGAAGTTTCTGCAGGTGCTCCTGGAAAAGGTTACCCTAACTTGACAACTATGTAACTATAACCCTTTGACAATAAAAGTTTATTCCTCCGAAACTCTAATAAGTAGAAATATTTACCACTATAACCAATATATTTCATGTGTCTATAATATCAAATAGAACTGTTACTGTACCAATTTATTATAAACGCATAGTGTAAAAGAAAAAAATACTCAAGCAAAATTTTCCTAGTGCAGGAAGAACCATGACCCTCCCTCACAAAATCACTTCCTTGCAGGATCAAAAAAAAAAAAGAATCAGCTACCTGTTTGGAAAAGAGCTGCATACAGAGCCTCCACAGCATACTGCAGTAAGAGCTAAGGTCAAGACTGCCTTCATTTTTAACATATTAACAAAAATACATTTTGTGCTATATTTATGCCTTAATATGTCTTATCAAGGCTAAGGCCTTAAGCTTCTTTATTTACTAGGAAGTTTATGATTAATAATATTTACTATGCTTGGTTGTCTTCATTTATTGATAATGGCGACAGATCAATGTGGTGAATACATAGTCAGAACAGGTGACAAGACCAATATCACATAGCCTAACTCTGAGAGGGCCACTTATAGTCAATACAAGGAATACTTACTTCTATTAAGGTTGTTTGTTCTTTTAAAATATCATAAGAATGTTATTAATGGAGGGAAACTCTGTATCTTCTCATTATTTGCGTAAGTCCAGAGGAAGCATTTACAGCAACTCTTACAATCATCCTTTAGTATGACATCTGTTATTTCTTCTGCACTATGATAAAATGCAATAAAAAAAGACACATGTATAGAAAGTTTTACGGAACTTTTGGAAAGAGATTTTACTGGTAACAGAATACTGAGTGTTGGATAGGACGTAGGCATTTTTTCATTCATTCATTCGTGTTTGGGCCAATCGCTCTATTTGGACACTAATTTAGATTTGTCTACCCTGTGAAAGGAAACTGAAAAAAAAAAATGGGAGCAGAACATAGCCAGTCTATGCATATCGTTCTGAACTTCTTGATTGGTGCACTGTAGGGTCTAAAGCAGAAGTTCCCAGGATTCTATGTATGTGTGTGGGTGTGTATGTGTGTATATAAAAGGAGATAAGTCTAGTCTCAGAAGCATTTAAGTGACCAACTTGCAGGAAGAGGGAGGGTTTGGAGAGTTTTCCGCGTGAAGACTACAGACAGTAGTTTAGGGAATTAGAAGATTTTTGTATGGAAGTGAAGACCCACGCGCCACTCCTATGCAGAGCTCAGAGGAGGTGACAAAGCCATTGATTAGGTGGTACGGAAAATAAAGGAGGCTGACTACAAAGAAAATGAAAAATTTCAGTGTCCAAGCTTGAATAGGAAGTAGTGGAGTCTTGATATTTGAGAAAACATCTTGATTTATACTAACAAAATATTAATGATAACTAATGTAGATGGAAGAACAGGTGACCCTTCTGAAAATATATAAACTAAGCAAGACTCTTAGAGTTCTAAAAATCCTAGGAAGGGTGAGAAACCCTGAAACATGATCAATACTGAGCTTCCTGCCAGCCAGGCAGGTGGGGTCCTGAAATACGTTATCTGTTTTAAATAAAAAAGGAAATGTAACATTTCTTCACTCATGCTATAAAAGCAAAATTTACATCTGCTACATATTCAATTATTCAACAAATATGTGTTAAGCACCTACTATGTGTCAGGCATGGTTCTGGGGAATATCTCACTTGGCATGTTCTAATGGGGAGAATATGCACACAGTACACATACTATAAACAAATAAATATTTAATATATCAGGTAGTGATAAGCCCAATTAACAAAAATAAAGCAGAATAAGTAAAATAAAGAATGACCAAGAAGACACATGCTATTTTTTTAATGACGTAATTGGAAAAGCCTATGTGATAAGTAACCTTCAAGCAGAGATTTAAATTCAGATGAGAAATTTAGGGGAATGTGTGTTCTGGACAGAGATAACAGCAAGAGCAAAGAACTTAGAGCCAAGGATATCCTGGCAACAACAGAAAAGTCTTTGTGAATAGTTGAACAGCAGAACAGCAAGCTAATTTATCTTTGCTTATGGGGATGCCCCATGCAAGAAAGTGACCCAGTCAAATCTCCTTGTAAATCAAATCATGACAAATCTGGCAAACTAACAATATTTGCTAGAAGGAGATTTCTTATCTATGGAAGGCTTTTAGCAAGATATATTTGCTTAGTTTAAGATGGCTTATGATAAAAAAAAAAATGAAAACACCTAGATTTAGATTTCTGGAGCATGGGTCCTTGGAAAATGTCACGTAAGCAATGTAATTATCTGAATATAAAATGGAGCTGTTTATTGACCAAAATGTAGCCCCTTCGGTATTAAGTCCATGTCGCTGAGACATGGGGCATGTTGATTTTGCCCTTTCTACAGAAGTGATGTCCCCATGTATACCCTTCACCCAGTTTTAATTGGTCACGTCAAATGAGCACGCTTGGAATTGACTGAATCCATAATCACCTTTATGACAAATAGAGGATAGCTATTCCATCACTAGACAATAGAGAATACCCTTATGTGGCATTCAATTGAGGAAAACTCTGTGGGAATTTAAAAAAATTAAAGTGGGTCATGTGGATGTTCACCCCCAAAAAACCTAGTTTCCAGTTCAGAAAGGAGATTGGAATGCTAAGACAAATTCCTTAATCAGATTCCTGAGCCAGCTACCTGGGTTCCTGAAACCAGCAGGTATGCAGTTTTAGATACCATAACAAACTGTATCTTTCCTAGCAGGGGTGGATGTTACATAATGACACCTGTAAAAAGCTGGAACAAAGCAAATAAAATCCAGAATTTATTGAACAATGGACTCTTGTCAACGCCCTCATAACAAGGAATGTGGTATATGAGAAGAAGTAATTTCTACTGGGAAGAAATAGAATGATCCTGTAATTTTAACTGATATATGGTATGTCAAATGTCACTTTAATCTCTTTCCAACAGCTATATGGTATATCAAAAGATGTTTAAAATTTATTTATAGTTAATCAAATAGCTAGATTTATGTAAACAATGATCCCCCAGGATGAGAAAATATTTGGGGAAGTTGAATTAATCTCCCAATAGATAAATACAATGCTTATGGAAACTGGCCAGAGAGGGGAGTGAATTTGGTCTTAGAAAAATTACATACTAAAGTTAAATGCTTCCATCAACACATTATAAAAATTTTCAAATAATTGTGAATAAAGAAGGAAAATTGTGAATAAAGGAGTAACTAAGCTGGCAAAAGAATATCGGAAGACCTATAAAGCAGTATGGTGATTGTCAAGGTATTTTATAGGAAAAATTCTTCCTCCCCAAGAAAGGGGTTCAAATCCTGGTGGTCACTGGAGTTAATAGGCTTATTATTTTTAATAAACATCACAGAAACTGTTGAAAGACGAATAAAGATATCTGATATGTGGCAAAGAGATATTGAACAAGTTCAGTATATAGACTAGGGAGAGAGGAGTTAAAGCTGCTGGTCTGTGATGAGTTTCTTTCTGATTAACAAGGGAAAATTCTCTGGGAAAGAAAAAAAGACAGATGTCCCACTCTAATCTTGTACATACGCTGATAACTGACTTCCTTAGGCTAAAGACATTGGCTAGCAGGAGCGTGCCTCTCTGCGGAATTCTCCTAGCCAAATTGTCCCCAGAATCTATCGATTTATAAGACATGCTTCCCAGGAAATGTGACTTATGCCTGTTATCAATCTAAATATAAAATGGAGATTTCATAACTTAAACAACACCCCTTCTCGCTATGTGAGGTATCCAAAAACTTCATTTAAAGACCTCATTCATTAGTCTAGGCCAGAGAAGGTGTCCAATGCAGAAGGAAGGATTAAGTCAGCCACACAGGATAGATTAGATTTTTCTCTGATTTGCCTGAGACTTTTGGTTGTTTGTATCCTTAAAAGTATTAGTAAATCTAAATAAGACCCCTTATTCATGGAAGTCTAATTTGACAGTGCAATCCTTTCTATTAGCTCTATTATGGTAACATGTATATCCAAGGTGGAAGGGCATATGACTATTTATACATATTTGCTTTTATTAAAAAAATGGAAGCATGAACTATAAATTTTGTTAATGATTATCTATTGGCAGAAGGAGATAATGGGTTAGAGGGAAAAAGAACAGAGGCCAGCCTTTTCCAAGTATATCTTGATTTGTAGATTTGAATTTGGAACCTCATCAATATTTTAATTTTTTAAAAAAAATTATTAAAAATCCACAAAAAGTGAAATGGGAATGAAACAAATGGACCTTTTTGTGTATTGAGTCTGGTGACACAGTACACAGACAGAAACCACTTTCAAGTAACTTTAAACACAGGAATTTTGCTGTGTAGCCTTGGTAGTATATACTCTAAGGTCAAAAAGAATCACACACATTAAAAAAAAATGATATGCTCTTTAAACTCTTTTTCATAATTACACTGCTGTTGATGGTACTGTTTTATTCAGTGCCTGTTGTGTGTATTATGTGAAAAAGCAAATGAGAAATTATGTTAAATCTATGAAAATTAATTTGGGCCATGTGAGAAGTGAAACAGAATAAGATTTATAAGAACAACTAGGACGTATCAATATGAAATCATAATGTATTTTCTTTTTAAAAGGACTAAAAAAATACCCAGCCCCGTAGCAATGGGCATTCCTAGTGTTCAATTGTGGTCTCTAAATATCATTTGCCATTAAGAGAAAGCAAGACTTACTAGAAAAATGGCTAGCGCTATGTCTACAGCAGGCATTATTCAAGATGAGCTCAGAACACATTGTCTTATTACAAAGCAAATAAGCTAATAAGGACTACTAAAATCATGTCAAAAACCTTAGGAGTCAACTTAAAGAGATGCCCACTGGCCAAAGTTGAAACACCTTGATTGTCAATGAGAAGACTGAAATGGATTGATACACATAAAATATTTTTAAATCCATGAGTTTATAAAGATACTATTAAAAATCTCATTGGTCATCTTTGGAGATTTCTAGAGAACCAATTACTCAGAAAACCACTAAGTAAAAAAAATAAAATAAAAGTAAATCAGCATTTATCCTGTAAAAAATGTGCTTCTTGATATCCAAATAGTTAAATTGGGATAATTTTTAAATACAAGTATTCCAGCTAAGGACAAAATTGGATCATCGACATACTGCGAGCCCTATGGGATTCGTGGATTTAGGCAATGCTCTTCAATGGCTTCTAACATTGCAAAAATGTAGACAACCAGACATTATGCATCTCCAGATAGCAGAACACAATACCATCTATAAAATATTCTTACTAAAAATTGAATCTGAATGCTATCAAGCTGCTAGATGCTATTCACAGAAAACACAGGAGACAGTAGAAAGCATGGGGATACAATTATCAAAATCCAGATGGCAAAAAAATACATAATTTTCTAAATATGAGGACAACATCTACAATAGTATCCTAAATCATTGCATATTTTCTTTTGTGCTGGATTTTGTGATGTATCACTGTGAGACCTATAACACTCACGGTCATTTTATATACAAAAAAGTAAAGCTGTCTTAGGATGAAGATGACCTAGAAGATGGCAGAGCAAGAAAGTCACATACAAATGGAGCCAGAAACCTGATGACACAGTGAGATCGTCGACGTTTGCATCACACTGCCGGAAGTGCCCCATGTCTCCTTTTACTGAGTTGAGCTTACTTTCACTTGTAACTCAAAGCATTCTAATTGATAGATTAGAAAAGGAGCTCCATACTGTGAAAGAGGAACACTTATAATGAATGTATTTAAAATTTGAGACTCTATATATTCAGGTCTTATGTATCATATGGGTTTTTTTCAATTTATAAAGAAAATCAAATTGAAGACTAAAGCAAAATGCCATATTTCTTTCCAGTTTTTAAGTTGAACATTTGTGTTAGGTTCCTCTCCAAATCTTCTCCAATCACTAACCACCGAGAATCTTTTGGACATCAGCTAGTTACCCAAAAGATAATATTATAAACAACCAAAGTCTTTAAAGCTTATGCTCGGTAAACATTCTAAATTGATGGATTTCGAACTTTTGTGACCCGGTCTAAAATAAGAACAAAAGTCTTGAAACAACATACATACTTAATAAATGTAATACACTCTGATATTTTAAATTCTATTTAATTATTTGTGAATTATAACCCACTATATAGATTCCATAATCTACTCCCTAGTGGGTTTTCAACCTGAAGTTCAAAAAGTCATTGATATGAACTGTTCATTATTTTTGAAAGAAGATGTCTTCTCAGAAAGGAAAAAGATGCATTGTCACTGTTGCAAACAATACAATATTAAGGACAGGGAAGCAGACATTCACAACCTTTAGGTTTTCTATGCAAGTAGATTATATAATAATTTATATATTTACTGCTAAATTACTTCAATTTCTGATAAATATTGATAAAAGGCTATTACAGTTATTACAAGGGTGTAAAGTTTGGTTGCCAAAGTTTTCATATCTTCTGAAGGTTGTCTTCTGATCACGAATATCAAGTTAGAAAAAGAATTTAGTTTAGATGCAGCCTGGGTTTTCTTCCTAATATTCTACTACCTACGATTCATTCCCTATTCGTGATAAATACTAAGACATTGAATTCAGACTAGTCACTAGTCCACCACCAAAGTACACCTGCTGCAGTGACAATTTTCATGTATGACACTGCTGTAATAAATAATACCCAAGAGGGCCCTGGGGATGAAAGTTCTCTCTTTGCAAGTGGCTTATTAATAAGGAGTAGCTTGAACATTCATCGTCCCTGTGAGTGTATGCACCACATAAACATGAAAGGCTTATGAACATCTTTTTGCTTCCATGTTTTTATTTACAGAATCAGGTAACAACTGACTGAGCCCATGTTCCCCATGAAGCCAACCTGGGACAAGGGCTTGCAGTAGGCTGACTTTGGTTAAGTAATTCCAAATTACTCAGGAGTGAGGAACTAGGAAGAGCAAAACAGGAATGAGGGAAAGGCAAAATAAGACATGCTATTAGTTGGCCACTGCTACTAGCAACTGGGGTATGATTCCTTTAGGGTCCTTCTGAAGAGCTATGTGGAAGGGACCTCAGAATTGTCATCCTGAGGAATGAGAGGGAGGAGTATTTATCTACCGACTCCTGTCCTCCCTGATGGAGTTGTCTGTGGGGCATAATCAGCATAGTTTATGTGTGAGAATGGCTAAGTGGGTTCCTGCAGGTGGTCCGCACAGCTGAGGCATCAGTGAAGCCCTGGGGCAGGAAGTAAGAGATGTACAATTGAGGGACTCAAGGTGCTGTCGGTTCCCTGAGAGTAACTGGTTGCCGGAGTAACAAGCTAGCTGAGAAGATTGGAGGTGGGTGGGAAGAGCTTTCTAATGCATTGTGAGACGAAGGCTCTAATACAGCAATGTGTAAAAGACGATGGAAAATTAAATGGGGAAGAGGAGCTGATCCTTGGGCTTTGAGGTGTGCGTAGAAGTGCTTAGGGCTTACTACAATTGCTTCATCCATCTGCTACCCTTTTTCTTTGTAAATATCAGATTAGATTCATCATCTTCTGTCTCAAAAGTCTAACATTAAAAAAAAAAAAAAGGCAGAAGAGGGAAAATATTATATTTTTCTGTAGCAAAAAAAGTATCTTAGGGCTAAAAATAAAGTGTGTGTGTGTGTGTGTGTGTGTGTGTGTGTGTGTGTGTGTGTATACATATTTTTTTTCCTGTGGACTGTGACTTATACTTTACTGGTACGGGCATTGTTGGGGCGGGACAGGGAGAGGGAGGGACAGAAACATTCAAAAGCACCTGAATAAATGCATGCATGCTCTGTGCAATCTATTTAGGTGGTGAGAAGAATCTGCATGACACTGGTGAACATTCAAACGCAACAAGGAAATGCATTTGTGCACATATTAAAGGAATGATTATTCTTTCGTGATCCTGAAGTTGAAAAAAACAAGTTTGAAACAGCACCCTAAACAGTTTCTATAGGGTGCACTGTTTGTATCTTATTAATAGAAAAATTTTTGAAAATTCTTTGGTTTATATGACATGATTTTGCTTGCTTAGTATTGGAATAAGGAACACATTCCTTATCTAGATGAGATGATTAAAACAAAATCTAAACAGATAAAAAGAGATACATAATAGGTTTTAGAAGCTCACAAACCACACCCTTCAAATGCAATATTTTATATGGTTGTGCTTGTGATCTAGAATATTTTCCGCCACAGTACAGTTACAATTTATATTTTTACCTGCAATTCAGAGGGACCGATTCACTTCTATAAATCTGGATACTCTAAAATGTATCGTTTTTTTGTTTGTTGTTCTGATAGTTTTATATACATTTATTAAATTATTTCAGGTAACTTATAAATAAATAGTCTTGGATTATTTTAAGCATGGCTTTCCTATCCAAAACTGGCAGATCGTCACTATATCAAATTAGCTAGTTGCTACAATCAATTTTTAAAATAACTTCTGAATTTAACTAAGAGGCCTAGCTAGCACTCCCCTCATATGTTATAGTGCTTTTTTGTAAAAATCAGCATTTATATTACACCAGCTTTTTTCAGGTAGAAAACAAAATAAATTTTAAAATGTTCATAAGTCACATTTAACCAGCACTAATGATTATTTAATGGAACAGCATAAACTTGAAGTGAACTCCATTTAATTTGCAGCTTATTTTATAACAGTATTTTATTAAGGCATATTTTACATATAGCAAAATCACAAATCTTAAAATATATACAGCTCGAGGAATGTTGACAAATGTATGCCGGTATAGACCATGATCCAGATCAAGATACAAAACATTTGACCACCCCAGAAAAGACCCCCGTGCCCCTTTTCGAGGTAATTTGAATCCCCCACCCTTACGCAGAGCAGCTGCATCCTGATTTACTACAGCCTACTTTTGTCTATCATTGGCCTTCACATAAATTATTACACAGTATGTTGTATCTGGTTCATTTTGCTCAGCGTAATGCTTCTGAGATTTATCTAGTTCGTTGCATGTATCAATAGGCCATTTCTTTTCTAGGAGTAGTATTCCGTTGTCTATGTCATATAATCCATTCTCCTGGGGATGGAAATTTGTTCAGTTTTGTGCAGTTATGCATCAAGCTGCAATGAACGTTCATTTCTCTTGAGTATATATCTGAAAATAAAACTGCTGAATCATAGGGAAGGTATGTATTTAACCTTACTAGAAATTGCCAAATAGTTCCAAAGTGGTGGTACCATTGTACATTCCTACCCACAGCATGAAAGTTCCAGTTATGTCATCTTCTCCTTAATGCTCACATTGTCAGTTTTTTCAATTTTAGCCAGTTAGCCATTGTGTGTATTTTGTCATTTCAGTCATTTTGTGGTATCTTCCTGTGGTTTTGATTCACATTTCTTTGAAGATAAGTGAGGTTGATAGCCTTTTTATATACTTATTGGCCTTTTTCTATATTCTGTGAAGTATCTGTCCAAGTCTGTTTTATTACTGATTTGTGGTTCCTTATATATTCTGAGTAAGAGTCCTCTGTCAGATACGTATATTTTGAATATATTATCCCAACCGGTAGCTTGTTTTTTCACATTCTTAATGGAGGCTTTTGATGAGTAGCAGCTTTTAATTTTCATGAAGTTCAATTTATCTTTTTTTTTTTCCTCTTTTAGTTAGTGATTTTTATATCCTGTTTGAAATCGGTCCCCTCTAAATTGTGAAGATTTTCTCCTGGAATTTTTTATTTCACCAGTCGCGTTTAGGTTCATTTTTCTGTAGAATACTAGGTAGAGTGCAAGGTTTATTTTTTCATGTTTTTCCCAGTTATTCTAACACCATTTATCAAAAAGCTCATCCTTTTCCTTTTCAATACGTTGGCACCTTTGTCAAAAACCAACTGACCCTTTCTGGTTTCTCTTTTCCGTTCCACTGATATATTTGTCTAAATTTATGCCACAGTCATATTAACTTCACTACTGAAGCTTAGTAATGTCTTTAAAGTCAGGTCGTAGAAGTCCTCCCACTTATTCTTTCTCAAAATTGTTTTGGCTATTTATTTCCACATAAAATTTAAATCAGTTTGTCAATTTCTATGCAAAAGCCTTCTAGGCTTTTTAACTGTGATTGCATTGAATCTATAGATCACTCTGGGCAGCGATCACAAATTAGGCAGTTTATTTTCTCCTGTATAAAGATGTCTGTAGGTAGGTGGTCCAGATAGATTATGATGCTGTTTGGGGCCCAGGCTCCTTTGTCTTTCTCCTCAGCTACCCCCAGGACTGCTTCTTACTGACACGATGCAGCTAGAGTGTTACCTCACCTATTCCTTCTGCAATTCAGGAAAAAGGAAGAGGAGGACCAAAGGACAAAAGGTGGTTGGCAACTGAGTCTTTCATCTTTAAAGCATCTTTTCTTGAAACCCCACGGAAAACTGCATGCTTCTATCTCATTGGCATGAACTGTTTTATAGGGTCATTTCTACCTGCAAAGGAATCTGGGAAAATGTAGTTTTTGAGCAGAGCCCCCCGGTCCTCAAATTACAGTTCTGTTAGTAAAGGAGGAGAAGATATATTGTTGGGTAGGCAGCTAGGCATGTACAAGTAATAAAGGTTCTTCTGAAAGACTGCTGATCTGAGTTAAGAATGCTAGAGAAGGACCAGGTTTGGGGCCGTTCCAAGATGATCTACTAGATGGCTTCAAGTTCTGAAATATGTTATAACAGAAAATTCAAAAATTCTCGGCCAGGAGTGTTTAACGTTTATGAAATAAAATGAAGACATTTTGACACTTTGTTTAACTATATTAAGAAAATATCATTTCTTTGTAAATAAATTCAGGATACTTCATTCCATTTCCTTATATAGGGTAAAAATAGTCATAAGACAGGAAAAACAGCTAGTTAAACAACACATGTATCTTAAGGATGCCCTAACAGATGTGGATGTCCTAATCAACTGAAATAGGTCACTGTTTTCTACTCATTTCAAGAACGAACAGAAGATTCTGAATAAAGAATTAATGTATATCGCATGAAGTTCAAAAATGTACAAATACGATGTTCCAGTGGCAGGCTGGCTGAGGACACAGAAGTGGGAAGAGAAATGATGATTCTGATTGACAGAGTCAGGGATATCTGGGGTCGTGGTGACGCAAGGCAAATGGCAGAACTCACTGACATGATGGTTCCTGGGCCAAATGACTCAGAAACATTTTAACTCTATAGATAAAATAATCTACAAACTTTCTATTTTCTTGACAACCTATATAAAACTTGCCAGAGAGATATTATTCTTTCACTGACCTTTATGAAAATATTTATTGTTGAAATGTGTTTGTGGTGTCTTAAAAGAGATTATACCTATGATTTACCTTAAAAGGTATAGAGAAGAAATGATTGATATGGTCAGCTACTACACTCCTATACATCAGGTTTCTCTGTTAGCCACAGGGCTGATTCTGGTTGTTCCCATTCTTCTCCAAGCAGTGTGTTAAAACTGAAAGGCTTGAAGTATTCCAGACGATGGCTAAATGCAAAGAAAAAGAAGGTGGGAATTAAAATGAATTATGCATTTGTGAAACAGTTGTCATCCTGAAGGGCTATTCATTTTGTCACATCTGTGATAGAACGACATTCTATTTTAGGAATACCAAAGGTGAGATATACTCTATATGTACAATTTTCTCACTCTAGCTATCATTCAGCTCCGAAAACATTCGCCCACATCCCAAAGCACTCTCCTTCCACTTCTACAAATAGCTCCCTCGGAGCTGAGGGGAGAAATAAAAATCAACCCTCAAAATCTGACTCATTCCATCTAGCCTTAAATCATATTATACTCCTATGGATGTTTTTCTATTTAAATTTTGATATAGTTTATATCAGTCACAGAAACAATCGTTTTAAAATTTTTCATCCCCATGGATTAGATGATATAACCCTTGGCTAAAGCAAAGGAGGTTAATGTAAAAGGGTGTTAACCCTAGTTTCTTCCTTTCCAGAAACATTATTTAACTATTATGGGGATTTCCATTGTGGCTTAATAGGAGAGAAAGGGTTCTCTAACATGTGGAAGTGGACTTCAGCTCTGCAGGGGATCACTCAGTCTCAGCTCTGCCCTGGCCAGTCGTATCACCATAATTTTATCCTAGGGTAGCTTCCAGTAACATATATATGAAGATCCTGAATACAAAGAAGTATTAATTAGCTGGTGAAGAGCCAAAAAAAACCAGCCATCTTGGTATGAGAGCTCTGAGTCACTTTCACCTAGATTCCTGTCCCATTCTGCCACCTGGCCAGACTGAACCGGTTTGAGTCACAAGTGTCAATCTCGGATGAAGAGGTTAAGGAACCGACAGTGAAGGAAGGACAAGAGAAAGGAAAGGAAAAGAGGCTCATTAGAAAGGGTTAGGACTGGGGAGAAAAGCAGAGGGAAAGGGGAAAAGAGTGTCGGGCACAATGAAGGAATAGGCTGGGAGAAATGGAAGCACAGTAGAGTGAAGAGCGAGCGTGGCAGGAAGGAGAAGGCAAACAGGGAGGAAGGACAGCACCTTCTCCGAGTAGAAAGGCAGGAGAAGTCAGTCTGCGGTGGTGAAGCCGGCCTGTCTGTGAGGCGCGTCTGAACACACACACTCTGGAGACCATGTGGGCCACGCCAAGTGCACTGGGGATGTAGAGCAAGAGTCACAGCTTGCCCAGGACAGCAGCTGGCTTTCCTCCCTCAGGGAGCAGTGTCTGCTGCAGTCTATGCAGCATGCGCAAGGCTGGCCAGGAAGGAGTCTATTCTCCTTAGGTGACAGCTTCAGAAAGATATGACAAGTGTAGGAGACACCTTGTGTAGGGGATACCTTGGCTTACGTGCCTGCTGTTCCGCAGGGCCCCCAACAGGAACATGGCTGCTAAAGGGAAATCCAAAGCCACATTTTCCTCATCAGGTATTTATAGTTGACTCGCAATACTATCAGTCCAGATGCAATTTACCAACTAGGAGTAATTTTTATCATAAGCAATGTTGCCAGAAACCCTGCTGACGTTTTTATGGGGAAGAGAGCTAGAGAGAGTTAACTGAAGGTCACACTCTCTAGCACCAAAGGAAAGGTTTTATTGACCCTTGGTTCATTCCAGGAAACCGGATGCCTCTGGCCATTTCGCTGTGAAAGTGAATTTCATAAGTGAATTTGCAACCATACTTTTATATCAGCTGTCGCAATATTCACTAAGGGAGATTACTCACATACTGCTATGGAAACATAAGTGCTGTACGGACAGCAATGAGAGAAGCTAAGTCTGTCCAGAGTCAGTGCGTCAAGTATTTACTGAAGCTCGTCAGTGAACACAGCACCCTACCAGGTGTTTGTACATGCATGTCTTCTTTGACCAAGAGGAGTTATCACTGTTCCACTAGGAATTAATTTCCAAAAAACTCTCACCATCAGAACGTATCTTCATTTATTTTTTTACTTACAAATCAGGTTTTTGTCCTTGTTGCAATTCATGCTGAGGTACAGGGTAAAGAGCTTCATAGCTTCTTTCATCTTTTGATCCATGAATTGCAAATGAATTGAATTTTGTCACATTTGGTGGAAAATAACTCCAAGGAAGATAAGCTCTGCCTTCCCAATTTGTCTCTCTTCTGGACACTTTGAATGATAAAGCAAGTTCTTGCTACAGAAACAATATGTGAAATACAAAAGGTAAATTCAGATTCGTACTCGAAACATATATATTAAGCATATAATAAAGTATTAGCTATACCCTGTACACTGAAGGACTTTGCCTTATATTTTTATTTACTTACTTTCCACACATTTCTTCTTCCAGAGAGCAAAAGTACCAAATGCTGTCCATGGCTGTCAAAATTAAAATTCCTCATGAGTATTTGAAAGAAACAAACATTTTCTTCACTATCTTTCATATCTGTAATACATGTATTTATAACTAAATTTCCAAATAATTAAAAGATGAACTATTAATATTGGATAATTATAGGCAAAGCCAGTAGGTTCGGTTACTTAAAAATGATATCTTTGAGTTTACCATTTTCCAATTATAGTCAAATGCATAAAGGTACACATGTTCAGATTGCTTTTTATATTCTTTAAATAAGAAATTACATAAACTACTTTAATTGGTTAGATGATGCAAAGTATACAAACGGGCAGGAGAATATTATGGCATTTGGAATTTATAATAAAACCTATTTTGAAAATTAAAGTACCCTAAAGGAAGCTGGCATCAATTTCTAGGTCTGAATCCAACAACTTTACTAAAAATTATTTCTATAAGAAAATTATCTTGAATCTCATTAGGAAGACGGAAAATACAAAACATAGATTATCTTAAACTAGTCAACATGCCAAAGATTTTAATTTGTGTCTATTCTCTCACACGACTGTCCTCAACCTGTCCGTTTCTTGTGTTTTCCTGCTTTCTACCACTAGTTCAGATACCGGTGTCACCTTTACAAAGAGAAATACAATATATCCTCAACAGGAAACTCTAATAAGAGAGCATAATTGGGACTAGCCAGATCAATAAGAATCAATGGATTTCAAGTTTTTACATGAAACAAACTGATCGTCTATGAAAAAGACTATACCTAAACATTTCCATATAGATAGTCCCTGGTGAGCTTTTCATGGAAGATTTCCTTCAATAAACTCTCTAACAGAAGACAGTATTCTTTTCCTCTACTTATTTTTATTGTTATCATGCAAGCTTAAGAATATCCAGGGAGAAGTAAAAGTTGTTGCAAATTAAAACAACAATATTCTTCGCTGCTTTCCTAGAGACTAACTGTTAGAGTTGATTGCCTGAAGCAAAACCATGATTCTTGATTATTGACAGTCCTGATGTATGTGAAACTGAACTACTCGAAGGGGTTTTTTTAACTTTTAGAATTTATTAATTTTGTACATAATGGTTATCTAATTATCCTATTCATCCATTGTCAAATCATCACTTTATGGAAATAAACTGATATTTTCATCAAATAAAAGTAAACCTAAGGATGAAACTTTAAAATTCTAGCAGATCTAAGTTCTTTACTGTCTTATAGACAAGGTATAAATCTACCTTTGCCTGTTTTCTCACCTGTAGGTAAAAATAATCACACTAGGTAAATTTTTTTTTTTTTACCTATGTAACAATTTAGGAGCATTAATCATATTTTTCAATAAAAGATGTTGGCATGTTAATTGAAAGGTAACACACACAAAAAATGTTATTCTTCTAAAAAATATAATTGTGAAGAGCTAGAGTTTCCATATTACAATTACCAAACCATCAAAATAAGGGAAAAGAAAATGACAGTGAAAATCTCATTTAAATCAATTGTTGGAACTTTCTGCCCAGTCTACAAAGGGAAAAAAAGGCTACTGGATATTAGATACTGATAGGCATTTAAAATGAATGATCACAATACAAAAAATATTTCATTATGGATATTTTACTAATTTAAAATTTGCTAGAATATAGATGAGAGGTGGGCATAAATTTACTTTTTTATATCTATAGGACAAAAAATGTCAAGCAGATAAAGAGGTTTCCCAAGAGAACGGATAAATTTGAACAAAGAGAGTCCCAGGTTAATATTTTAAATGAGTCTAGGAAAAGCCATGTGTGATTTAGCCTTTATCCCTGGCACTGAACGCAAAGTGACATAGTATACGCTCAATAAATGGTGAATAAATACAGAAATACATGAATACATTCTTATGGAATACATAAAATTAAAGTTTATTGTAGCCATTAAAAAATTCCCTGAAACATTTTCATAAACTAGTTCAATTTATTATATCTATATGTCTCCTTTTGTTTCTGAATAGCTAATACACAAATTATAGAGTAAATAATGAGTGTTTTGAAATGATTTTTCATTTTGCAAAAAAATTTTCAAATTTATAGAAAAATCAACTACACAGTGAAACAAATTAATGTCAATATAATAGTTTCAAACATTTACAATATATATTCTAACATGTATTTTATATAACATATTTACTTGAAAATAAATAATTACATTTAATTTGGATAAATTCAGATTAGCATATCCCTTAGTCAGAATCAGTGTTTTTACTATGACCACATGATTGATAAGTAGAGAACAAGATGTTCAAATTATGTAGTAATGAGTTAGAAAAAATATTTTATACTTACGGGCAAAGTTCAACTTCTAAATACTGCTCAGTTATGTCATTCAAGAAAAATGCTTCCACAACTTTTGAAACAGAGATACAACATATTGAGAAACTTAATTATGCTTCAACAATAAACAAGTTGTTATTCCTACAGAATATAAAATAAATTTACTCATTATTTTTAATTATAGCTCTGTCCCTAATAAAAAAGTACAAAGAAAATAAATAGACATTGCCTGGAAATAAATCATCATCAGATTTTCCTATATCACATTACCATAAATTAAAAAGATTAATAAAGCCTAGTGCTGGTGATGTTGTAAAGAAACCAACATTAATACACAGGCTTTGAGCCAGTTATCTTCTTGGAATTTATCCTAAGGAAATAATCAGACAACTGGGAAAAAAAAGTAAGTATAATGCTAGTCATCAAAGTATTGCTCAAAAATTAGAAATTATCTAAATGATTATTTCCTATTTTATAGGAATATTGTCTATTATATAAATAAATCTTCTATTATATAGGAAAGCTACTAAATTATGAAATTTATGTATTCCATGCAATAGACTATAATGCGGCCATTAAAATCAAAGACAGTTATATATTTTTTGACATGGGAAGATATCCATGATATTTGATAAGGAGACTATAGAGCAATAACCAAATGTGCAAATAAACAAACCTTTCAATGTAGGAGTAAGTGATGCTTCAGAGAGGAAAATCTTATATAGAGATCATATTCAGAAGGGTAAAACTTAACCTGGAAAGAGCAGAAGCCTAAGAAGGTTTTTAAACAGATGAATAATGAGTTTAAATTTTTATTTTAGATAAATCACTCTGGCTTCCAAGAGTGAAGGAGAGACTTAAGGGCAAAAAGACTATTTAGGAGGCTCTGCCCTAACTGAGGTAAAAGATAATGAAGGCCTAACCTATACAGACATGGTAAAAATGAAGAGGAGGTACTGAATTAGGGAAATTTCAGGTGGTGAAATAGGTAGGACTTAGTATTAAAAAAAAAAAAAAATCCAAATATGGATAGTGAGAGGGGACAGCTTGGAAAAATCTCACTTTCTATTATTTG
>NW_006440645.1:8097889-8114373 GCF_000325575.1 Pteropus alecto | reverse complement strand
AAGAAGCAGGTTCATGAGAAAAGTGGATAAGTTGAGTTTGGGACTTGTTCAGTTTGGTGCCTGTAGTACCTCCAGTAGAAATGTCACACTGGTGTGTACACCAGTAGGAAGCTGGCATATACAAGTTCTGGTACACCAGTAAACCAGTAGGAAGCTGGTATATAAAATACAACATATGTTTAACATATGATAAATTAACACTAATAAAATGTATGCTATACAGATGGAACAGAGAAAGTAGATTTCAATAGGAGCTAGAAGAATTATCAAAGTTTTCTTTGAAGAAATGGAACCTGACTTAGACCTTGAACTATGTGTGTTAGGGGCAGGACAAATAGACTGAGAAAAGGTACATGAGAGAGAATATGCATGGACAGTAAGACCATTGCCATCAAAAGTCAAGAGCTTTTTGTTGAACGTGATAGCCAATTCATGAGTACCCCAAAGGTTACAGGAAGGGTTTGGACTATATCTTAGAGACAGTAATGTTTTGTGATCTGGGGAATGCCATCATAAATAGCATTTCAGAAAGATAAATTCCGTAGCTTAATTAGAGACATTAGAGGAGATCATATAGCAAACCTGAAACTGTAATTTCAAGTCGTCTTTTAGCCTTCATGTGATATGTGAGATTACTTGTCAGTACTTGTAAAATAAAAACTACATTTCATGTTGAAGTTGATAGTGTTTCTATAATAAGTAAAACATCCCAAAACTGTCATAAAGAAGGTTTATACCATTAAAGAGGCAATTTGAAGATACTTACAGACAAAATAGGAATGCTAAATTCTTCCTAAAATAGGTAACAGAAGTGAAAGGAGGACATATGGCAGCGATTTAAAAATCTGGATTTGTAATTGCCATTTTTCACTATTCTAGTTATATAGTTGAAGGCACATAGGTAACTGTGAAAAGGTCAAAATGAGAGATTGGTAAGAAATATCAGAAACTGCATGTCAGTTGCTCAGAAGCACTCACTTCCTTATAGCAAGATAAAATAACAGTTCTGTGAGAGATTATTATAAAAAGATTTATGTTTGCAATAAAATACAGTACTTCCACTTACCTTCATAATTCCACAGTTCATTGAAAGGCTTTCCCGGTTCTCCAAGTGGGGCTGGAGGATCATTGAAAAATGGAGCATTAACTTCCATCATCACTCCTGCGTCACCTGGATTCAGCCTGACAAACACTGGCTCATGCTTCACTGGAAAACCATCCCAGGTGTGTTCAATTTTGAAATCCATATTTAGACTCTAAATGAAAAAACGTATATATATTAAAACAAACTCTTTAATAACATGCAACTGTTTCTTTCAGTTAGAAATAAAATGAAAATTTCCATGACAAATGGCAGGCAAGAAAGTAACAAGGTGACCAGAACACGGTTCTGAGAGTCAAAAGGCCATTCGTGTTATGGCAGATCACAAGTACTGAGTTCCACTATAAGACAGGTAGTTGGATCCTAAAAGCTTTGACTTTAAGTCTAGATCCAAAATTATTTTTTTAAAACTGTAATTACGTCCATTGCATAAACTGATAATTTACTTAACTACAAGCACTATGAGTTAATATGTCATCCTGTTTTTTATTATAAAATGAGTAGTTGTCTGAATTACAGGATCCCTGTGGAATCGAGATCTTAATAATAAAATTCAATTTGATAAAAAACAATTCAACAGAAATACAGCTATTAACACCTGTTCTTTTGGCTAAACCCTTTTTCTTTTGGGGGTGGGATTGGGGGACTCCAACCATTTGAAGATTAACAGAGTTTAATATTATCTTCCTTGGTCTCAGGGTATAGATTGTCTTAGCTTTTTTCAATTTTTGTTATTGCAAATGTTAAATGACCAATTGCTTGGTTAATCCCTTCTCACCAATAGAGAAATAGGAAAAGAATCTGCCATCACTTAAACTTTGAAATAGATTAAGTATATTTGACACACGTAGTACTTGCATTTTAAACTGTTTCTCTATGGATTAAATGGAAGAACACAATATATTAATAAAATTGCATTTTGTTGAACACTATGGATAAGGCGTTTTATAAACATTAACTCATTTAATTTCACAAGAAACTTGCAGAGGAACTATTATTATCATTATTACCAAAAAGAAAAAAGCAACAATGACAACAACAAAAACAGATTTTTCCAAGGTTACATGGCTGGCAAATCAAGAAACTGAACCAATGTCAGCCATGTTTTCCCAGATGAAATCATTTTAGGAATCTTTAAGGAGATGAAATCCTTATTTCAGGAGTGGTGGATTTTCCAAGTTATACTAGGTCCTTATGTATTGTTCAGAAGATAATCTTAATTAGTAAATGACATTTTCAGGCTGTAACTTACTTATCTGAAGTCTATGAATGCATATCTTTGCTTCATATGTTATTTTTACTGATAGTAATACAGTTGCTGAATTTTGAATACATTTATTTCAATAGACATGTATTAAGTACCAACTATGTGTCAACCATTGGTAGATGTAAATATGCAGGTTCTGTGTCACATAAGGAATCTAACATCTCTAAAATCCTTCTTCTAAAGTATTTAGCTTTTCCTAATTTTCACTACATGCTAACAAATTTTAATAGCTAACCTCTATAATTAAAAAGTATTGCAAAAGGATAAGTTTAGCAATTTAAACTGAAATAAGCTGAGTGAATGATAAGATGATATAAATTGAGTCTAATTTATGTGAAATTTAGTTCTGATTTGTATAGAATATCTCAATAATAAAAGCATTTTCTTCAGTTGAAATATCAAGACAGTGTCTTCAAAAAGAAATGGATAACCCTCTACCCCAAATTTTGGTACTAGTAAGTACCTTAATATAGTATATAGGAAGAAATAAGAATAAATCAAGAAGTTAGAAATGCTTGTTAAATCTGATTCTGGAGCCAACATGCTGTTCTCCTAACTTGGAGCTTTACAATTCTTGGCAAAATATAGCTCAGCCACTAGGAAGGTTCACTCAATCTTCATACAACCATCACACCCACAAAAATGCGGCACACATCAAGGAACCCCTATCCTGTTCAGTGAGTTTCCACTAAAAAAAATTTAACTCCCAGCTCTTTTAAACAATCATCTCTATCTCTAAATGGAATTAAACCATATCCATTGATAAGCTCCTACCTGGAAGATATGAAGAAATAAAAGATAAAAGCAGAGAGTAGAAGGTAGTGGTACCCGAAGCCATTCTACTGGTTCCTTTCGCCTTTACTCCGAAGATTTCTTTGAGCATTATCTAAAAATTACTGCAAGGAATAATGACTAGATTTCCATCATCAGGAAGGAGTGCCATGGCAGACATGTGCAAGGGTAGAATATAATTTTGGCTTTAACTGCATAAAATGACTTTAGCTTTTTATCAGAACGACAAATTTGCTAATTTGTTTAAAGAACACTTATGTCCTTCTAAGTGTGCATAATATTTATAACACAATCAACCTATAGTCATGCCCACTAGTTTACAATCTGATCTAAAGAAAACATGGACCCAGACAGACACAACTGATTCTCCTTTCAACAACCTGGGGATACTTAGGACTATCGCCTGAGGCTTGACCTCCACCACCTTTCAATGTCTTTGTTTGCACATGTGCCCATATGAAGTAGACAAAATTAAAAGGTCGACATTCACAATCGGGGCGGTGTGCTTCCCAGCAGCACTCCACTCCCTGTCATTCTCCATTGCCCATACATTACTCCGTTTTGATCCACAGCACTTACACTGTATGACATATTTGCTCCTTGTCTCTACTTCACCAGCCAGAATACCTGTAAGTATTGGGAACTCATTTATTTGTTGAGTGAAGAACTGTTGTAGTCTCTGGATCTAAAATTTCATGGTTTCAAGGTCTTGTGCAAGAGAAATTAACTGTTAGTGGTATCATCTTCTCTTTCAACACTATATACCAAAACGACTAAGATGATATATCGTATCTAAAAATTTCCTTTCGATTTAGTTTATGAAAGATTTATCAGCTACTTACTTTGTTTCAGGCACCATGCTAGGTGCTAGGGAAATAAAGTATAAGAAAGAAGTCTATAGGTAGTTGAGGATGATTCTCATATAGCTAATTGACCAGGTCCATTATCAACTGGTTCATTTTGCGGTCCAATGTAATAAAATTGGATCCCTACACCAAACTAAATTTTAAATGAATCAAAAATGTAAACATAAAAATCAAACCATATAAAAATAAGAAAGAAAAAACAAAACAGGAGGATTTCTTAAAAGATGATCTTATTATAGTAGAAAAAGCCTTGTAATATATAGACACATTTGACTACAAAATTAAAAAGCAGAAGTCTGCCTACCACCACCAAAACAAAACGAAAACCACTATTTAAAAACCAAAAGATAGTCTGAAACATCTGCAACTCATACTTCAGACAAAAACTAATTTCTTTAATATTTAAAGCGTTCCTAGAAAGCAAAAAGAAAAAGGCCAACATCCCAGCAGAAAGATGGACAAAGATCTGAAGAGCCAGTTCACAGAAAGAAAATGCAAACTGTTCAACCTTACTTATAATGATAGAAAGGCGAACTAAAACAATAAACTACTATTTTTCACTTAGATTGTCAAGGATCGGAAAGTTTGACAACATGCGGTGATAATGAGGGCACTGAGAAACAACCACATGTTGCGGTTGGAGCATAACGGCCACAGCCTTTGTCAAGAGCCATCCCTCAATAGCTATCAAAATAAAAAATGCAAATGTTCTTTGACTCAACAATTTTAGTTCTAGGAGTTATATATCAGCACCTATGCAACATGCATAAGTACAAAGATATTCACTGCAACATTGTTTAGAATAACAAAATATTGTAAGCAACTTAACTATTCATCAGTACAGGACTGGTAAAGGAATTATACTATATCATACAATGAAATACTACATAGGTGTTAAAAAGAATGAGGCAGCTCTACATATACATCTGAAATATATTAAGTAAAAAGAGCAAGGTGTAAAAAGTATGCATTTATTTAATAAAAATGCAGACTATTTGCATAGATACTCGCAACTGCATACACTATCTCAGGAAGCATATACAAGAAAGCAGTGGTGGCAGTGGCTGCCTTTTTGGAGAGAATTACCTGCCTGAGACAGAGGAGGAAGGAGGACCTACCCTCAACTGTATCGCTTTTTATCACCTATTTGAATTTTATACTATGATAAACACATTACTATTCAAAAATAAATGAATAATTTAAAAAATATTTTAAAGTCCGATTTAAGGCTGAGTCTCTTAAAGAGTATGGTAACTAATTACCTCTTTTCTCGTTTATGTTACATATGCTGAAAATTTCTAAGAAGTCAGAATGAATATTAGGGACATTACTGAAGGAAGGAATATCATTCACCGTGATCACTATCCTATTACGCAATTTGAAGATTGGTTGTTTATACGTTCTTAAAAGAATGTTTATCGTTAATCTGCTTTTCCCCTCATTTTTAAACATCTTCAAATTAGTCTTTCATCAAAAAATGTCAAAAATAACTAAATTCTTTTCATGTTTTCCCGGTGCTATAGAAAGACCTTTAAAAGAAGACAGAACTTCAGGGCATTTAAAGCCTAGGAGAGGTAGGAGGAATCCAGGCTAAAAGAAGGAAGTTACGGAAAAAGTGTTTTCTCAACAGAACGTTTTGCGAGGGAAATTTCCAATTTCCTCTAGTCACGAAATTTTCTTTTCTACAAAAATTCTTTCCAGTTCGTATCCTTCTCTCCCTTCCTCCCCGCCGTCCCTGCCCATTTACAAGAGAAACGGAGAAATGAGGAAGTCGGCCGAAAGAGGGAGTGAACTGTGCCAGCGGGAGGAGGCAGGCACAAAAAATAAGTTCACCAGAAAAAAAAAACTAACGACGAGCCTGGGCGAAGAAGCAGAGAATGAGAGTGAAGAGAGCGTGAGGCGAGAACACAGACCCGCAGACCGGGGAGCTGCTTGCTCTGCAGGCCACACCACTCGCTCCCTCCTTCCCGCGGAATTCACTGGAAAGGGCTCAGCCGTAGGCTCCGCCCAGCTGCCTACACGTTCTGGAGGAGGGACTTGGAGGACTGAAGCAGACACCTGATTTCTCCAGGAAGGAAAAATGATGAAAGAACCACCAGTGAACCTCTGAAGGCTTTTAATCATTCTACTGAAGAGAGAACCGTTTTCTAGGAGAAGGAAGGGGGTCACTCAGTGATATAAATACCGTGCAACAATTTGAAAATCAACTGTAAATCATTAAGATTACAGGAGAGCATACACAGCAATAATTCACTCAAAGCAACTAAAGGCTCACTGGCTATATAAGCCAAACCTGTAAATTATATTAACACTAGCTACAAATAATATTGCCCTAGCCGTAAATTATATTACACTGCCGAGAGGCATACACATAGTCAAGGACTGTAACACTGGGACCAGACTGCCTGGATTCAAATCCCAATTCAGACACTTTCCAATTGGGATCGGCATCAAGTTACTGTAAAAGAATTTTAAAGTAGTAAACATATATATACATATATATATTCCAATTTCAGATATTTAATTTATGCAATGCAAAGATCACTCATTTACATCCAGGAGGGGCTCTTTGCTTTCACCAACACTAATATGTCTTACAAATTTTTAGTGTAAATGCACAGTTAAGTTTATAATTACTTGCTTGATGCCAAGTTAAATCACAGTACGACAATATACAAGGTTCAAATGTAGGAGAGGTACAAGCAAGTTTTGGGGGAGTCAGTGAAAAACTAAGAAAGAAAATGTCATACACTGACCTATTTCAAAGTTGAAGCTTGATCTTTCAATTTCTTCCAACAAGTTTTTGTGTTAACTTCATGACCACTAAAAACCAAATCAAGTCCAATCTTCACTGACTCAAAGCTAAATTAAACTTTTTTTTATGTTTATCTGCTATGCTCCTAACAGCCAGTCTTTGGAGGAAGGGGCCATCTCATTCTCTTAATAGCGAGAATGGACAAAGACCACGATAGAACTTCAGCTACCTAACCACAGACATTGTTGGACAAACTTTTAAAGTTTCTTAAAACATTCCGCTAACATTAATTCGTGAAAAAAAAACAAAAAACAAAAAACATTATGAATCCAAGACAACAAAACTCAAACGGTTAAAGAGAAAGCCAAACTGAGCTATATCTATGACATACCAGTTTAGCGAAGCTAATTCGATCCTTAGAAACACATAACCTACCTAAAAAGCACTAGTGGCTAGCTTCAAGTTAACATTTTTTATTGCTAGCATTGAAATTTCCTCCAGTGTTAACTGTTAAAACAAAACAATGGGTTTTAAATCCAGACAAAATCATTTTTTTAAAGTGAGAATTGTAATCCATCCATGAGACGTTTTACCTAATTCTTCTAGCAAAAAAAAAAAAAAATGCAACTTTTGTCTTTCCTTCTTTTTTTGAGGAAGCCAAGTTATCGCTAAAGAAATAACTGCTGAATTTGCAGGACGTCTGGAGTACTTCTAAGTACATGACTTACTACCACACAGTTAAATATTTAGACAACAGCTGTCTCCCACGAGGGGCAGGACCGTACTTAGCTCCTAGATATTACGAAGTCCATGCTCAGGAATTCCCCAGAGGGTCAGAGGGTCAGAGGGTCAGCCTTGTGGTGGACTCCGAAGACGCCAGTCTGGGTTTCGCTCCCAGCCGCACAACCCCACGTCCTTTCTCCCCCGCCCCGCCTCTGGCCAGTGGGTTCTCCCAGCACAGAAGTGCTAAGAATCAAAGATACTGGGGGAATTTAAAACAGGTATTGAATGACCTACCTAGGTTTATATTTTGAGGGTTTTCTTAAAAAAGAAGAAAAAGCAGGGCGCCGCCACCTGCAGACACAGGTCTGTCGGCTTTCCCGCCTCCTGTCTGGTGGCTCAGCTGGTTGTCATCTCGGTTCCCAGAGCTGAAGCGATAGCCAATAGCGTGCGAGGACTCCCGGAAGCGTGAGGACGTCAGCGCCTACGCCGTCGTGATGACGCAGACGGCGTCACCGTCTCCAAGGAGCGGTCCGGGGCACCGGTTTCAAAGTCGCAGGGCGCGCCGAGTGGACTTCCGCTGATGGCCCCGGCCGTGCGGGAGTCGCCACCCATTCCGCGGAGGACGCCGCCAGCCGGCTGCCCGCCAGCTCCGTCCGCGCGCTCCTAGGTGGCCCGACACGACCCCGGGTGACCCACGGCACGCCTTTACCGCGTCCCGGTGCCACCCTGCTGGGATTCGTGAGAACGTGGAACAGAATTCCCTTGGCGGGTCCCCTGCAACCCTGAAATCTGAAGTCTCTGTCCTGAGCGAGGGGCTCGGCTGGGACTGGGGAAGGCGAGACGGCGCGGCAGGGATGTTGACGCCGCGTGAGTAGGATGCTGATGACACCGCTTGACAGCCTCCAGAGCGTTGCCTTAGTTTTGTTTTCCCGCACAGCGAGCTCTGTGTATTTTTGAGGAAACTAAAGGTGGTGAAAAGCTCCCAACCCAAATTTTATCGAAATGGCCACAGAAATTGACTTTCTGAGAGATCAAAGTAAGCTCCATATTCCTTTATTGCAAATTATTATACGTAATATTTCATGTCATCGTTGACCAACTGATTTTTTTTTTTTTGAATTCCTGTTGGGTGCGTGGAAATTTGTGAACACTTAAAGAAGTTAGCTGCAGAAAAAAACTTGGTGGTATATGTGAGAATGTGTATATATACTTAAGCAGAACCGTTTGGTAAATACTTGTAGATTCCTTAAGCTTACGTGGGACTCTGCTAGACACAAAACATGCTTGTTATGCTCCTCACATGTTCGGGAGTAATTAAACGGCTAATGGCCAGGAGGTTTCCAAGCCAAGTGTGCAGTTAGAACCTAGAGGCACAGCTCTGGCCGTGTATTCAAAAGCTGTTTATTGAGCTCCTCCTGTTTTCGATTATGTGCCAGCGCTATACAAGCAGAGCTGCTACAAAGATGTAGAGGACAGTTCTATCCTCCAAAAATTTAATTCGAGGAGGGAAACCTAAATTCCATAAATACACCGAAGTGGCAGCAACTGCCAACTCTTTTGCCTCGGTTTCCTCATAGGGTTGTTGGCATAATGGAATAAGTATTAAACTATGTAAAGGATTTGGACTAGTACCTGACACACAAATATTGCTAAACAAATATTAACTATTACAGGCTTATTATTAACTGTGGTCAAGGAAGTTGCTGTTTGGGCTGAGATGTGAAGTACTGATATGAATTTACTAGCGAATGAGCTGTGTAGGGATCCCAAATAGAACAGTATTTGCAATGTCGAGGGGATTAGGAATATGCTTTGTTAAAGTCTTGCAAGAAGGTTGGCTCTAATGGAACGTGGTTTATGTGGGGAAATGACAAGTGGAGCCGAAAGGGAAGAACGAGGCTAGATGGCGAAGGGCCTTTTCTGCTGTGTGTTAAGGAGTTTGGACCCTTGCACAGGTTACAGGAACCACTGAGAAGGCATCAGTTGAGAATGACATCAAATTTTGCTTTGGAAAGCCCAGTATGGCCATTAATGTGGAACATGCATTATAGTAGGATGCAGTTAGGTGACTATTATCATCATCCAGGTAAGAAGTGAACTAAGGTTGGTTCAGTGAGATTGGAAATTAGGGGATTTGGGAGAAAGAGGTAAAAGAAACAACTCAGATTGTTGGCTTGAGCAACAGGGAAGGTAGGGGAAAAAATGTTAAGTTCCATTTTGGAAGCATTAATGACCCGTGGGTAAGAACTCAGCCTCCGGATTCAGTCTGTGTAGACTCTTACCTTGGCTCTATCTGTTTCCACGTCTCTGACCGTGGGCAAGTTACTTAGTGTTTCTGTGGTTCAGTTTTCTCATTGTAAAATGGATATAAAAGCACAATAACCCTCATGGGATTGTTAGGATTAAATGGATATAAAACCCTCATGAGATTGTTGTGAGGATTAAATGAGTGCAAATAAAGCATTTAGCATGGTGTCTAACATATAATAAGTACAGAATATATATTACCCCAAATCATTAATGACACTAATGATACTATAACATGAGCATCATTTCTTAGGTTTGAGGTGGGACTGTCCCTAACTGGCTGAACACCATCTGAGTGGCGTGGGACATGAATTCGAGTTTGGATGAAGAGAATACCTGAGGCAGAGTTATATGGGAATGAGCCAGCCAGAATTCTTGGATAAAATTGAACTCCAAATACCAGAGGAAACCAAATAAGACAGTAGAAGCACAGTAACTTATTTCTTGAAAAAATGAGTGGTAGTTTGCTAGAAGACAAGTGGAGTGGCAGAAGAGAATCTCAGAGGGGACAGAAGCAGCAGCATAGGCTCAGAGGTTTGAAATGACATTGCTTGTTCAGGAAATTGGAACGTGAATGGTAGAGTTTGTATGAAGAGATGAAAATCAGTGAAGGATGTCTATGACCCTCCAAATTTTTTTCTTTAACTGGACCTAGCATGCCCATCACAGCTGGTAGGTTACCCTAATAGGTGAACATCCTAAAACCCTACCTAGGTAGGTCTAGATGGCTTAGCTTTCTCCACCTACGTCTGATCTCTATACTGACATATATTGATCTTGATTGCCTCTTATCATTTGTTCCTTTTGGATTTGGTAGTCTAGCTCAAGATAATTTGATTTGGTACCTTTCACCGGGCAACTCCCTGTGACACTGCCTCTGATAAAGTGTCAGCTTTATACATCATAACTACACCAAACCAGGCCTTTAGTAAACTTCTAGCATATTTGAAGTTCCACCTCCATCTGATGGTTCTTAGGGACCCGTTCGAAGAAAGACTTGCATATCAAGCTCGGAGACTAAGAATTCATTCTTGTAGTGGGGATTATGAGCAGTGGGGATGGAATCATTCTTTCTTTTCACTGTCTTAACAGTGTCTTTTATAGAGCAGAACTTTTTCATTTCAATGAAGTTCAGTTCATCAATTTGCTCTTTAATGGATCTATGTCACGTCTAAGAAATCTTTATCAGTGGTTTCCTCTATGGGTAGTGCTTTTAATGTTGTAGTAAAGAAATCTTTGCCTAACTCAAGGTCACAAAAATTTACGTAAAGATTTTCTTCCAGAAGTTTTGTAGTTTTAAGTTATACATTTAGATCTATGATCCATTTTGAGTTAAATATTGTACGGGTGGAAGGCAAGAGTCGAGGCTTGCTTTTTTGCGTACAGATGCCCAATTGAAAAGACTGTCCTTTCTCTACTGGAGTACCCTTGCACCTTGTTTAAAAATCAGTTGTCCATATTTGTGTAGATCCATTTCTGGATTCTATTCTGTTCCATTGATCGGTTTGTCTACCCAGACACCAATATCCCAGTATTTTGATTATTGAAGTTTTATAATAAGTCTTAAAATCGGATAGTGTTAGCCTTTCAAATTTGTTCTTTTTCACAGTTGTTTCAGCTATCCTAGGTCCTTTGCACTTCCATATAAAGTTTAGAAGTACCTTGCCAATTTCTACATAAAAGATGCTGGGATTGTGATAGCCATTGCATTGAATCTATTGATCGATCTGTGTTGAATTCATATCTTAATGACATTGAGTTCTCTGACCAATGAAAAGGTATATCTCTCCATTTATATATCACTTCATTAATTTCAGCAATATTTTACAGTTTTTAGTATACAGATTTTGCAGATTTATCCCTATGTATTATTGTTTTTGATACTATTGTGAATGGTATTATTCTTTTACTTTTATTTTCTGATTTATCATTGCCACTATATATAAATCATTTATTTTTTGCATATTGTAACCTGCAACCTTTCTAAACTCACTTATTAGTTCTAATAGGGTTTTTATAAAGTCCATCAGATTTTCTGCATAGACAATCTTTGCATCTTGTAAATAAAAACAGGTTTACTTCTTCCTTTCCAATTTGAATGCCTTTCATTTCGTTTTATTGCCTTATTGCCCTGGTTATAACCTCCACTACAGTGCTGAACAGGGGCGGTTGAAGTGGACATCTTTGTCTAGTTCCTGGTTTGGGGGAGAAACATCTTTCTTTCAGAATTAAGCATGATAACTAGCTGTAGTTTTTTTTCACTGATGTTCTTAATAGATTGAGAGTATGCCTTTCTATTGGTTTTCTGAGAGTTTTTATAAGAATGAATGTCAGATTTTTTTCAAATGCTTTTTCCGCATTTATTGAGAAGATTTTTTTTCATTTTTAGTTTGTTAATAGGATGATTTACATTGATTAAATTTCAAATATTAACATGTTAAGGCCTTTTCCCTTTTTGCGATAAATTCCTCTTGGTCACAATATATTATCCTTTTTATATATTGTCAAATTTGATTTTCTTTGCTTAAAATTTTAACATCTATATTCCTAAAGCTTTTTTTTCTTCTTTTTCTAACATCTTTGTCTGGTTTTGATATCAGATAATGCTACCCTTATTGAATTATTTGGAAAATATTTTACCCTCTTTAATATTCTGGAAGAGTTTGTGTAGAATTGGTATTATTTTTTCCTTAAAATTTTAGTAGAATTCACCAGTGAAGCAAATTGGACCTAGAATTTTCTTTGTGTGCAGATTTTAAACTACAAATTCAGTTTCTTTAATAAAATGGCTACTCCATATTCTATCGTATACCTAAGAGAGACCCTCTGCAGACGTCCCATGTCTGGAGTTTGTGCAGTTTCTCTCCTTAGTTTGCACTGCCTATTTTAATTTACTCAGTCTCCATCGACTCTTGGCTCCATCTTCTTAATTCAGAAAGTCTGCTGATCTCTGCCTGCATTTTTCCCTCCCGGTGCCATGGCGTGGAAAGTCTCTCAAGTCATTGGGCTGGGCAAGTCATATGTCTCACCTTATTAGATTTGCATCTCTCATCATTATTGTCGGATGTCTAGTGTCTTACAAATCATCGTTTCATTTATTTGTTTTGTGGTTGTGTGAGGAGGGAAAGTAGCCCTCGTTATTTCATCTTGGGCATAAAAAGAAGTCCTGTTCAAGATGCCTTACTTTTGAAATCTTAAATACAAGTATCTTACTCTACTGTCACTATTCTTTATCTTTGGGCACTTCTTTTTCATTCATTTCTTTAACTTTTTCCCAGCTTGCTTTTACTGCTTTCATTTTAGTAGAATTCACCAGTGAAGCAAATTGGACCTAGAATTTTCTTTGTGTGCAGATTTTAAACTACAAATTCAGTTTCTTTAATAAAATGGCTACTCCATATTCTATCGTATACCTAAGAGAGACCCTCTGCAGACGTCCCATGTCTGGAGTTTGTGCAGTTTCTCTCCTTAGTTTGCACTGCCTATTTTAATTTACTCAGTCTCCATCGACTCTTGGCTCCATCTTCTTAATTCAGAAAGTCTGCTGATCTCTGCCTGCATTTTTCCCTCCCGGTGCCATGGCGTGGAAAGTCTCTCAAGTCATTGGGCTGGGCAAGTCATATGTCTCACCTTATTAGATTTGCATCTCTCATCATTATTGTCGGATGTCTAGTGTCTTACAAATCATCGTTTCATTTATTTGTTTTGTGGTTGTGTGAGGAGGGAAAGTAGCCCTCGTTATTTCATCTTGGGCATAAAAAGAAGTCCTGTTCAAGATGCCTTACTTTTGAAATCTTAAATACAAGTATCTTACTCTACTGTCACTATTCTTTATCTTCAAAGATAAAGATCTTTATCTTTGGACACTTCTTTTTCATTCATTTCTTTAACTTTTTCCCAGCTTGCTTTTACTGCTTTCTTACACAGACTATAGCTGTGGCCGGTTAGTTCATCTGCTCTTTTGACAGTAATCTTGATGCGAGTATGCCCCTACTTTTCTGTAGCACATGCCCAAGGACACCTCATCCCCAGATCAGTTGTTTAGGTTGCCTTTACAGGTCTCACACCCAATTGTTCAGTAACCATAAATAAAATATCAACTTTCCGGACAAGCACCACCACAAATTCGAGGTTAACTCATAACTACCCCATAAGTGGTGAGCTGGGATTTAAACCCAGGCAGTGTAGTGTTAGTGTCTGTGTTCTTAACTACTGCCCAAGAGAGACACTTGTAAGAGAGAAAATTAGAGGCCTGTTTCACTTATGCACATAGAATCTAAACTGCTGAATAAAATATTAGTAAATCAAATGCATGAATGAATATGTCTGTAGATATATACATAGACTTACAGTTGTCTTCATTTCCTGTTGGGTTCATCCCAGCAATGAAAAGATAGTTAGCATTAGAAAATTGAGTACATAAAAGAAGACCTAGATTAATGGAAAAACATATCAAATTTGTGGATTAGGACACTCAGTGTAGTAAATATATCAGTTCCTAAGAATAGCCAAGAGAGTTTTAAAAAAACATCAAGTTGGGAAATTTTATTTTACCAGCTGTTAAGAATTCTTATAAATATCCAATTAGTAAATCAATATTATATTGGAAGATTGATAAATATAGAGACCAGTGGAATAAATTAGCACAGAAAATTACACATCATGAGCAGTTGTTATCTGAAAAAACAGGCTCTACAGATCAGTGGGAAGAGGACAGACTGTTCAGCATATGGTACTGGAATAAGTGGTTATCCAAATGGGAAAGAAAATAATATAAATACCTTTTGTACATCACAGAAAAATCATCTCGAGGTCGATTCAATTAAAGCTTTCAGAAAAAATATTAAGAGAGTGTCTTTATGAACTCAGGATAGGAGATTTCTTCAACGGACAAACATTTTTGACTGGAAGAAAGATATATGGGTAGACTGCATTATAAATAAAAACTTGGATGTCACAAAAAATATCATCAGTAAATGACTAGCCCAACTGCAAAAGGGAAGAAGATACATATTTACAATAAATATAACAGAGTTGATTAGCATCCAGAATTTAGAAAGATCTTTCACAAACAAAAATATATTCACGCTAATAGAAAAATGGTTAAAGAATATGACTAGGCTATTTACAAACAAAACAAAACCCGAAAAACTGATAAAAATATGAAAAGATGTCAATCTCATCAGTAATCCAGAAAATGCAAATTAAACAACAGTGAAATAAGTACTTGTTGAATGAATAAAGGAAATCGTAGATGCAATTTATGGTAATATTAAAATCAATCTATGAAGACCGAATGTGTCCCTCTCATTATTAATCCACGGTTGACTTCTTAACCTATTTTAATCACTGAGAAATCTGATTTTTTTTTTGAAAACCCTATCAGGGAAAAAAGAAGTAGTTTGTATTGGAATTATTACATCCGTGGCCAAAACTCCAACCTCCTTTTAAGACTGACAGGGAAGAAGAGTAATACGCAAAAACCAGGTCCTGCAGTGGTGGTAAAATTTTAGTGCTATCTTAAAAGTCCTGAGGATAACAATAAAAAAAAAAAAAAAATGTGGATAATTTCTTTTACACTCAATAAAAAGTTTAAAATCATTTGCATTGTTAATACTCCACTAAATTATACTTTTAAGAAATAAACTGTTATCTGAATTCCCAACATATAATGTATACACCATGAGTGTGCACATTATATGCACATTTTTTGTTTATATGTGTGTCTGTAGTTAGTATGTATTGCACGTTTATGCATATTTGCTGGTGCGTAACATATACGGAAAAGTAATGAAAACAAATATAAAGGTCACGGTTGCTAGGACCCCAGAAGTCCCCTTGAATCATAATCTTTCTCCCTTCCTCAAAGATAATTGAAGATAACCAATATCTAATTTTCCACTTATAGTTTAGTTTTGCCTGTGTTTGAACTTTGTATAAATGGAATTATAAACTCTGTATCCTTGTGTATTTGGCTTCTTTCATTCAACATTGTGGTTTTGAGATTTATCCTTTTTCTTGCATGTAGATGTAGTTTGTTCATTTAATTTCTGTAGAGTGTTCCAGTTTTTAAATTTATGCATTCTTCTAGTTTTTAAATTTATCTTATTTATGCATTCTTCTTTTGATGGATATTTGTAGTTTCCAGTTTAGAACCAAAGGTGATAATGCTATCACCTTTTTTTTTTCCATTGGTCATGGTGCTTGGTGTTCAAGTGCGCATATTTTTGTTTATTATATTCCTAGGAATTATATGTGTGTTTAATTTTAAAGTCGTGCTAATTTACACTCCTATCAGCAGTGTATGGGAGTTTTCTTTATTCTACATTTCCACCAACATTTGTTTTCTAATTTTAACTCTTTATTTATTGTAATTTTAATTTGTATTTTCCTAATGCCTAATGAGGTTGAGCAGCTTATGTTTATTGGCCACTTCGGTAACCTTTTTGTGACATACCCATTCCAGGCATATCACTTTTTATATGATTATCTGCCTTTTAGTTGATAGAAGTTTTTTTTTTTGTATATTCTCAATATAAGCCTTTTGTCAGTTTTATGTGTTGGAAATATCTTCTCCATGTTTATGGCTTGCATTTTTACTCTCTTAACAGTCTTATTTTTGATGAACAGAAGTACTTAATTTTAATGTGGTCCAGTTCATCAGTGTTTTAT
>NW_006440645.1:8034703-8097835 GCF_000325575.1 Pteropus alecto | reverse complement strand
TATAGAGCTTATTGTTTTGGCATTCACAATTAGATCTTTATTTCACCTAGAATTGATCTTTATGGATGAATTTTATTCTTTTCTATGAAAATATTTAGTTGACCTAGAACCACTTATAAAAAGGTTATCCTTCCTCTCTGCTCTGGCATGTCCCTTTGATCATAATTTAAGTGCTCATATATACACGAGTGTATTTCTGGGTTCTAAATTCTCTTCCATTGGTCAATTTTGTTTATTCTTGTATGACTATCACACTACGTAAATTACTGCAGCTTTATAATAAATCTTGATATCTGGTAGAACAGGTCTTCTCCCCGTTCTTATTTCACAAAAATGTCCTAACTATTCTCGTTGCATTTCAACTTATATTTAAAACTCAACTTTTAAATTTCTGCAAAATCCTCTTTGTATTAACTGGGATTGCATTGAACCTACAGATCAATTTGTGTAGAATTGACATCTTGACAATACTGAATCCTGTAAACCATAAGTGTCTCTCCACTTATTTAGGTCTTTAATACTTCCTCTGAATGTTTCATAGTTTTCTATGCAAGATTCTTACATATCTTTTGCTTGCTTTCTAGACAGTGATACTTTTATCATACTGTAAATGATCTTTTGTTTTTTCTAACTTTATGTTGCCAGTATATAGAAATATAATTATTTTTGTATATTGACTTGTATCCAACAACCTTGCAACACTTAATTATTGATCTAAGAATTTGTGTGTTCTCTTTGGATTTACCATATACACTCTTGGAACTATAAATGACAGCTTTTTCTTCCTTTTAAGTCTATACCTTTTATTTTACTTGCCTTGTAATGTTAACTTGGACCTCCAATAGAGTATGAATAAATATCAAAAGAATTTATCCTTCTGCTATTCCCAAGTTCACGGGAAAGTTTTCAACTCTTAAGTATGATGTTTATTGTGGGTTTATGTAGGAATCCATTATCATATGAAGGAAGTGCCCTTCTGTTCCTACATTCCTAGAGTTTTATCATGAATATATCTAGAATTTCATCAGATGCTTTTTCTGTAGCTTTTGAGATGATTGTATTTGTTGCTCCTCTTTTTTGTGTGTGCTTATTTTTTTATTTCTGTGGTGTGGTGGCTAATCTGTATTATTTCTTTCACCTGGCTCTCTCTGGGTTTAATATGCTGTTCTTTTTCTAACTTTTTGGGGTGGGTGTGTAGTTCATTGACCTCTAGTATTTGCAATTAAAGCTATAAATTTCTCTTTAAGGTTTCGAGGTATCACATTTTCACTATCATTCAGTTCACAATACTTTTATTTATTTATTTATTTTTTTGTAATTCCTCCTGAGACCTATGGGCTACTGAAAAGTAATTTTTTAACTTTAAAATTTATGGAGATTTTTTCCTTTACTTTTTGGGTCATGATTCTAGTTTAATTGTGCTATTGCCAGATAACATGCTTTCTTTGGCTTCAGTCTTTTGTAAGTTTTCGACACTTGCTCTATTGCAGTTTTAAATGTTACATGTGATCTTGAAAGAATGAGTATTGTATGTTTATCGGATGCTGTGTTCTATTGTATGATTCTTGCTTTAAAAGTATTAACCTTGTACTTACTGAGAGCTCTTGGCTCGATTCTGGACCTTCTTTTCCATTGTCTCTTGCCCACTACTGCTTCGTTTGGATTCTATGTTCTACAGTTTCTCCTCAAAGTGAAGGTTTGTCCTGGAAAAGAATTTCAGCAGATTTTAACAATTCTAAAAAATATGGCTACAGCCTATCTGTCCAACTTTTCACTTCTAGTGGCAGGAATTTAAAAATAAATGTAAAGAATGTTTTTTGACTTCTGCTAATCTGAAGAAAGCTAAGAGAGACAGAAAATTCAAATTTATGAGATCAGAAAAATTAGTTCTTTGCAGGTGCTTTTTCCCCACTGGCAGTAGTTTGTTTAGGTATATGGGAGGGGCCCCATTCTTAAGTTCTAAAGTGGTGAGTTAAAATTGATGATTCATTTTATTTTGAGAAGTACTGGAGACTAGCAGTTTTGCATTGGTTATATCAAATACTGCCTACTTTATTTCTAGTTTTTAAACATTGAACATTTTCAGTGAACTACAAATTGGTTTTTCCTTTTGTTTCAGATCAAAGACTAAATGAAATTCTTAGGCAGTATCAAATGGAAAATTTTTCCAAATATTCATCAGTTCAGGTATGTAAATTAATTAAAGCCTAACAGGTTTATTTTGGTTGTAAATATGAATGCAAAATAAATTATTCTTTAAGTTGTTGTCATGAGATGTTGCCTACAGTACTTTGAAATTTTGCTTAAAATTTTGATTATTGTAAAGAAGAAAGCTTGTTTTGCTTAATGAATGTAAATCTTTGACCATAGAAATTACCTTTTTTTTTTCAGAGTTGGAACTTGCATATTATGTGTGGTGTTTAAATGTCCAAGTTGAGTTCTAAAAGGAGAATTCATTGTAGTTTCAAAACATTCTAAAATTGTTTCTCAAGATACTTCCAGTTATAAACTTTAACTCTCTGAGTTCTCATAAATTATGACAAACATAAACTAACTCAAAATAGTAAATAATAGAGATATTGTTTTTAATATTTCTTTCCTTGGGTATATGTTTATATTTAAATGTTGTGTTTTATTTTTTATTTTTTAAATAAGGTGTACTTATTGGTGGACTCTGAGTTTTAGAAAATTAAAAGAATATTTATAGCCCCAAGATTAGTGATAGCTGCTTACTGAATCAATAAGGAAGTATTTTGCTTTCTACATAAATAAATCTTGTAATTGCAACTGAAAATGTTTTTAAGGTATTAGAAAGTTTCTTTTAAAGTATTATAAAAGAAATAATTTATTTGATCGACTTGAATATACTCATCCTTACTGATATTTTCTTTTAACGTATACCCAACATTTAGCCTAGTGCTGTGTTTTTATTTCTAAATGGTCTTGAAACTATCCGTCCACTATTCATTATGTTAATCATATTATTTTTCTTATGTTATTTGATTATTTAGGCAGATAGTCTTTCTTAAGCCAATAGCCTCTGAACTTTGCTCACATTCTTAGCTTCTTTCACCTCTGCTTAATAGACTATGCCCAAAGGAAGGATTCAAACAAAAGATTAGTTTCAAAGCTCGAAAAGACTTCTGGGCATGGTGTTGCATCATATCTACTGAAAGCTATGACAGATTTGATTATGAAAGATGGTTTTACCAGATAAAACAATGACTAGTCGGCTTTTAGATGTACCTGCATCGTGCGTGTGATTTTGATTCGTTAAAGCCTAAGGATAACATACCAAGTGGGGACAGGTCTTCCCTGACCTAGTAATGTGCTTTGGTGAAATTATAGCTCCTTTAATTCTCTGGAGGTTTATGTTCTTCTCTAACATGTACTATTGTTATAATTGTACAGTCATTTCTTGATTCCTATGTTATTTTTGGTGTAGCATAATGTCACTGCCCAAGGTTCCTCCGCAGTCCATCTCTTCAGCACAGGCTGCTGTCCCAGTGCCCCACTCGCCGTGGCCTTCCTTGCCTTTCGCTGCGTGGCTTGCAGTGGGGAGAGGGCGAGTGCTATGATAGCATGAGAGGAAGGCCAGTCTGCTTCCCAGCAGTCAGGTCCATATCCTTGGTTTCATGCATGCACCCTCTGAGGGTTCTTCACCCCAGAAACGTTATTCTGGTTTCTAAAACATGTTCTAGAGGGTTTTTTTTTCTGTTTGTTTTGTGGTAAAGGAAGGCATGGAAGGAGGAGGAAGCCGTTATCAAAGGGCGCATGGGACCGAGGAGCACTGCTTCAGCTCTCATCACTTCAGCTTCGGCCATTGCTATATGTCATACCATCTTTACAGCTTCAGAGAGTAGGGCGTAAACATCTTTAAGTGTCCATTATTCAGTCTATCACAATCACTAGGTTAGTTAAAAATTAAAACCATAATGAGATGTTACGTACCTTCCAGGATGGTTAAAATAAAACAGTGAAAACTCAAATACTGGCAAGTGTGCAGAAAAGCTGGATCACTCATACATTGCTGTGGAATGCAAAATGATACTGTGGAAAACCATTTGGCAGTTTCTTTAAAAAGTAAATATACAACCCGAGATTTGTATTCCTGAGCATTTATCATAGAGAAATGACAACTTAAATGAACTTATGTTCATTTAAGTTATGAAAATATAAATGAGTTTATGTTCAAACAAAAATGTGTACACAAATATTTATAGCAGCTTTGTTCATACTAGTCCCAAATTGGAAACAACCCAGATGTCCTTCAGTGGGTGACTGCTTAAACAAACTGTTGTTGCGTACTTACCATGCAATGTAACTCAGCCACACAAAGAAATCAGTTATTAAGGCATTCAACTGATATCCTAGAAATTGTGCTGAGTGGGAAGTAAAGCCAATTGCAAAAGGCTACATATTGTATCGACTCAATTTATAATAAAATTCTTGACATGGCAAAATTATGTAAATGGAGAACACGTACTAACCTTGGAGATGGGAGGGGTGGGAGTAGGTCGTGTGGCCATCAAGGGGCAGCAGGGGGAATCTCTGGGTTTGGGAACTCTTCTGTGTTTTGACTCAGTATCATGGCTGTGATATTGTACTGTTTTTTACTGTAGTTTTGCAAGATGTTATCTTGGGGAAGACTGGGCAGAAGCTATATGACAGCTCTCTGTTATTTCTTATAATGACATGCGAATCAACAATCAGCAATTATTTCGACATAAAAAATTTAATTAAAAATTTTGAAACTTGTAGGCTATAGCTAAAGCAGTGCTCAAAGGGAATTTTGTAGACTTAATTATATGCTTTTGAAAACGGAACAGATTGAAAAAGCAGAGCAAATTAAAACCAAAGAAAGAAATAAGAAAGAAAGAGGTAGGAAACAATGAAATAAGAAAATAAACATAAGATTAGAGGGGGAAAAAAGTTTTAAAAATTGCTTGTTTTAAAAGATCAGTAAAATACATATACCTCCACCAAGGTAGACCAAGATAAAACAAAGAGAGAAAACTCAAATTATGAGGATCAGATGAAAAATTTTCCATCATTTAGATTCTGCATACCTTGCAAAATAATTATAAAAGGATATTGAATAACTTTATACTAATTACTTTGACAATTTAGATGAATTAGACAAAGTGCCTTGAAAAGCAAAACTTAGTAAGACTGATACAAGAAGCAAGTCTTTCATCTATTAAAAAAATTGAATTCGATATTAACAACCTTCCTACCAAGAAAACTTTAGGTCTAGAGGATTTCCTAGTGAACTTTTTCAAACATATAAAAGAAGAAATGAAACCAATCTTACATCTCTCTTCAGAGATAGAAAAAAAGGAATCCTTTCTTGACTACTTTTATGAGGCCAGCATAGCCTTGATACCAAAGTTTGCAATAGACTTAGGATAATTATGACAATCTTACCCATGAACTTACATTCAAAAAGCCCACACTATAATTAGCAAACCAAATATACTAAAAAGATAATGCCGCATCACCAAGTGGGGATTTATTCCGGTGATACAAAGATGGTTTAACATTTAAAAATAAGTCAATGTAAATCACCAAAAAGGCAGGAAAAAAAGAAGAACATTATACACCTATCTCAAGAGATCCAGAAAATCATCGATAAAATTCAACTCCCTGTTATGATAAAAAATTTCAGCAAACTAGGAATAAAAGTAACTTCCTCAATTTGATAGGTTAGCTATAAAAAAACTAGACGTGAACTGTACTTGATGGTGAAAGGTTGAAAGTTTCCCCACTGAGAATGAGTGGGGCATGCTAAAATCACTTTTATTCAGCATCGTATTGAAGCATGAGCAATATGAATAAATACATAAAAACTGGAAAGGATAAATAACACTGTTGTTATTTGTAAAAAATAAGTGTGTATACAGAAAATCCAAAAATCTTTAAATTGTCGGACGATAAATGAATTTAGCAGTGTCTTTGGATACAAGGCCAAATAGCAGATTTAATTTTATTTGTATAAATAGCAACAATCCAATTGACAATGAGATTTAAATAGTGGTACTACTTAGAATAGCATGAAAAAACATTAAATATTTAGGAATAATTCTAATACTAAGAGTATAAGACTTCAAAATTATAAAATATTGATAAAAATTAAGGAAGAAGAAAATAAATATACTATATTCATAGATTGTAAGGCTTATTAATTGGATTCAACAAAATCCCAATCAAAATGCCAGTAGGACTTTTTTTCTTGAAACTTGACAAGCTGTTTCCAAAATTTATATGCATGAGGCCAAGAAAAGCTAAGGCAATCCTAAGAATAACAAAGCTGGAGAACAGATACTAGCAGATGTCAAGATTTACTGTAAAGCTCTAATAATCAAGACATATGCTTTGACTAAGGATAGAGAAGTAAACCAATTGAACAGAGTAAAGAAATAGCTTTACACATGTCAGATTTCCATTTAGAAAAAAGATTAATCTTGATCCCTATCCATAATATTCTCAAATATCACTTCTGGATTGATTGTGTATCTAAATAGGTAAGGTAAAATAATAAAACTTTTAGAAGGAAGCTTAGGGGAACAAGTCTGTAGTAGGCATGTTGTATTCAACAGGACACAAAAAAACAGTAATCATATAAAGTAAATGACTGACAAACTGGACTAAATCAAAATAAAAGAATTTATATTTGTTAAAAGACACCATTAAGAAAGTTAAAGCAAGCTATGAATGGGAGAATATATTTGCAATCTGGTAAAAATTCATGTTAGACTATGTAAAGAATAGCTTTAAATCAATATCAAAAAATACTCAAGAAAACAGGCAAAAGACTTAAACAGGTGCTTCACAGTAGTCAATAAATTTGTGAAAAGCCTGATCTTGGAAGTTAAGCAGGGTCGGGCCTGATTAGTACTTGGATGGGAGACCACCTAGGAAGACCAGGTGCTACAGGTGTAAAAAATAAAAAAATAAGGGATTGTAAGCTGACAAGGTCTTTGTAATCTGTGAGGTCAACCAAGGGTTGCCTCGCCTAAAAAAAAAAAAAATTGTGAAAAGCATCCACCTTCATTGTTTCCAGATAAGTGCAAATTAAAACTATAGTGAGATACTACTACACACCCAACGACTAAAGTGAAAGGCATAAATCCAAGCGTTGGCAAGGATGTGGGACAACTCTCTTGTACTGCTTGTGGGAGAGTAAATTGGTACAACCATTATTAGAACTGACTGATACAGACCCTATGAATCATCAGTTCCTTTCTAGGTGTACCCATCAGAAATGCGTATGCCAAAAGAAAGTTCATTTAACAGTAGTAGAAGGCATACTTATATTGTGAAATGTTCATAGAATGAAATAGTGTTTGGCAATTAGAATGAACAAACCAAAATCACTCGCAACAAGAATTAATCTTATAAACCCAATTTGAACAAAAGAATTCAGACATAATGGAAACCATACTGAATTATTACATTTTTATAAACTTTAAAAAACAGGCCAACTAATCCCCATTGTTAGAAGTCAGAATATTAGTTGCACTTGGAGAATTGGGGCACAGTGACTGGAAGAGGGCAGTTGGGGGTTCTGGCGTTGCTGGTCATATAGGCAGTTCTCACTTCGCATGACACTAAATTAACTGAAAGTTCTGCATGTCAGAACGATGTGTTTGCTTTGATTTGATGTTTCCATAGAAATGAAATGCAAAATTAAGTCAGTGGTACCAATATGCACATATTTCTGTTAACTTAGTACCTCCTGTGCAAATGTAAAGACAGCATATATTGTTTCTTGATCCAACTTGTGATTGCACTGGTATATTCATTTTGTGAAAATTTAGTAGTATAGTTTGTGCACTTATGGTTTGTGCACTTTTCTATAATTATGTATGTATGTAGTACTTGAATAAAAGAGTTAACTTTCCTCTCATCTCACCATTCTGTGCCTCTTACATAGTATGTCTTTATTCTTATTGTTTCTTGTTTATTTGCTTCTTCCTCTTACAACTCTGCATCTCTTATGGGTAAGGAGCATCAGTTGTTCACCTTTGTATTACCTACTGTGCCTCAGGACACTGGCATATAGTAAATAAGTGTTTTCAGAGTTACGGTTTTGAAAATTAAGTAAAACTTTAGAATTCAGAGGATTCTTGGAGTTGTATCTTGTGTTCTCTTTTTTTACTGTTTATGTGATCATAAATACCTTTCCTTTTAAAAAACCGGAATATTACAGATGCACTTAAAAATCTCTTTGAACCCCTCACTCTTCCCCTCTGTTCTATTCCTTTTCCTCCACGCATAGAACTAACTAACCTCTTTGTTTTTGTGATATGTCCATGTCGATGCTTTTATAAATATTGTTAATTCCTTGAACCACTTACTGGATCTTGTTGTATTATTTTTTATTTACTCTATGGATAAACCTTTTTCTTTTTTTCTTTTTCTTTTTTTACAGCGAAAGCTTCATCGAACTTCCGTGTATATCTCGTGTTTGAATATTCTCTATGCTTTATGCTAGATATTAAATTTTTGGTCATGCTACAAATGTTGTTGGCCTTTTAGCCTATGGTACCTTTGGCTGTATAGAAGTTTTAAATTTAGATGTTGTAAAATATGTTAGTCCTTGTAAGTGTTATTTCTGGTGTCTCCCAGCTAGAAAATGTATTTTGAGTGAAAGTATGCCAGGCACTGTTTGGGATATTGGTAGGGGGAAAAAAAAAAAAACCCAGACCAAAGCCTCTTCATTTTTGGAACTTAAGAAAGCTTTCTCTATCCCAAAGTGTCAGTTTCTTTCAGTAACTATCAAATATTTTTTAAAACATTTGGATCTTTAGTCTCTCTGAAACTTATTTTCCCATTAAATATATGTTGGAATCTAATCTTATTTTGATAACATTTTTAGTTGAAAAGCATTATTTTGTCCTTTCAATTACAATTCTACTTCTTTCATATATCACATACTTACAAATGCTTGAATCTATTTCTTGATTTTTTGTAGTGTTCAGTTTGTGTGTCTGTACCATACTGTTTTAATTACTCTAGCATTTAGTGTTTTGATATGTAGTAAGGCAAGTCCTTCCCTCTTCCCCTCCTTTTTTGCCAGATTATCTTGACTATTTTTTCACACTTACTCATTTGTAGGAACTTAAAGATCTGTTCAAGATCAAATTTTGTAGATTATTTTGTTGGATTTTTTAAAATTACATTGCAGTTTCAATGAATTTTAGAGAATTGATATACCTACAATATTGACGATTCCACACATCCATCAATATGTTATGGTTCTCCATTTATTTAGCTCTTCTTTTATATCCTTCAGTAATTTTTTCAATAGAGTTATTGCAGATTTTTTATTTGTTTTATTCTCAAGTACTACCTTTTCTTATAGTAATGGAAAAGGGCATTGTTTTTCTATTATATTTTTGAATTATTGCTGGCATTTTGGAAAGCTACTTTTTTATATTGATCTTTCTGGTGATTTAGTATAGTCTTATTAGTCAGAATAATTGGTAGATTATATAGAGAGTTTTCTAGGTAAATGGTCAAATTGTCTGTAAATAATAATAATAGTATTGTATCTTTTTATTTCAAGCTTTAAATCTCCGACCCCCTGTTCCCACAGCAGATTGCATTTACTAGGACCTCAAGTACTGTTGAATTTCAGCCATGATAATGAGTAGCCCTGTACTATTACTGAATTTAATGTAGTGTTTCTGATGTTTCACTGTGAAGAATAGTAATTGATGTAGGTTTCTGGTAGATATTTATCAAATTGAGAAAGTTCTTCCTATTTCTATTTCTAATTTGCCAAGAATTTTTATCATGTATGGGTGTTAAAATTTACCAAGTACATTTTCAACATCAATTGGGATGATTATTTTTTTCTTTCTCTCCTTTTTAATTGCATTAATAGATTTTCAAAGATTATAACATTTTTAATTGTATTTAATTTTTAACTACTGTCTGCTTTTGCTAAATTGATGTGAGAAATCATTTTAAGAGGCAATATTCTCTGTTATAGAAAGCTGTCTTCAAAGAAGATGGAGATGACATATTAGGCGACTCAGTAATTGACCAAAGGTAACCAGAAAAATATTGTTGTATTTAATTATTATTGCAATAATCCCTTTAATATTAGGAATGTTTATTTGATGGTCTGCTGTATAGTTATTAGGTTTAAATGACATGTCATTGAATTGATAAGGGAAAAAAGCCAGTATTGTAGTCTATAAGAAAGGTTCTGACTGGGGCGTGTTAGCCCCCTTCCCTTCCCCAGGTATTTGACGGTGGTGTCTGGAAGCATTTCTGCTTGTCACAGCTGTGGAAGGTGCTACTGGCATCTAATGGGGGGAAGCCAGAGATGCTGCTAAATACCCTACAGTGTACAGCTCAGCCCTCCACAACAAAAAAATTGTTTAGCACACAATATTAATTGAGCTAAGGTGGAGAACCCCTGGTTTAGGAAAAAGGCAAAGTATTAATTGCTGTGGGTAAAATTATAAAGAATAAAAATGTACAGTTTATTTCACATGTTATGTATTTATTAAGATAGATTAAATAGAATGTGCCATATTTTTAATTTTTAATTTTTTCTTTAGTTTTTTAGCACCTCTTATTACTGAGTATGATAAGCATCTGGAAGATCTAAATGGTCAGCTGAAATATTATCAGGTACGAAATCATAGTTACCAAGCTTTTCGTAGTATTTTATTATAAAAAAAAAGAGAAAAAGTAAAATAGACTTCCTTTTTTCCAAAAAAAGTTGATGAGGAAGAAATGTTTAGATCTCTGTCTCTATGTGTGTGCATGTGCGCATATGTGAGTGCAAGGATTATTTTCAGTTTTGTTTTTTAATCCAGCTTTTCCTTGCTCTTGCTGTCTGTCAGGAGCATCTCTTAGATGTTCAGAAGCATCTCTTAATCTGTCATTTGCTTACATCTCTATTTTTCCTATAGGAAGACCCAGAACCATCTCATATCCTATTAGACCTTTGTCTTTACCCATATTTTACCTGTCTCCCATCATTGGAGAATAGATTTTTTCCCCCAGTTTCAATCATTACATCTATAAGATTTTTGAAACTATTGATTCACTTCTAATATGGGCTTAAGCTGTGGCAGCTTTTTTCTGAAACCTTTTAGTGTTTAGGATTTATTTTAGGACGAAGGGAGTAAAGAAACCGTGGAAGCTGTCTATATAGACAGCTTGTCATTGTAAGTCCTAGAATTTCTAAGATTAGGCTCGTGGAGAACTAGAATAATAGTACATCATAGTATGGGATAAAATCCAAATTTCAATGAGCTACATTTTTAGCATATACATAATATTTATAATATTTCTTTGACTTGAAAATGTTTTTTACATTTCCCCTCAAATTTTGACCTTTCTGATTATTGGATAACCATACAATCAATGCATTTCTTAATTAGATGCTATGTATCTCAAGCTAAGCCCACCAGAAGGTCATCGATGGCCTCTTTCTTAGAGTTTGAATATTCTCATTTTTGTGTTTGTCTCAGATATCAATCCCTGGACCAATTCAGTTGTGACAAGGTTGGAGGGTTGACTTAATTTAATGCAAATTGAAGAAAGTATAACATAATATAAAAACAATACTTGAAACCGATTTCCTCAGAATGGGGCTGTGGATATGGCAGACACTGAGACTTTATATATCTTTTACTTTCTTTCTCTTAATGCATGGACAGCGAGAGATTCTACCATATGCTTTGAAGTCTAGCACCTAGTACGCTCTCAATTTTTGATGAATGAATAAATGTCAGGGTTTGTTGGACAAAATGATTAGATCTAGCATAACAATCTCCTATTTATAAATTAATGGTTGGATATATGTAGCTTTACTAAAAGAACATATAAAGCTTATATCTTCTAAAAATAAAGTTCTTCATTGCACTTGAAATTATTTATACTTTCATGTCAAGGTTAATCCTCTAACATATAAACATATAAAGTCATTTTGTAGGCCCAGATTTCAAAAACAAGCATTTCGTTAAATTGCAGTTTCTGTTTTATCACAAATTAAGTGTTTTCCTAGTCTTTACTGTGTGCTTTTTAGCTTGTGGTCATTGTAGGTTTAAGCCAACCACAGTAATGTCTTTTAATCTTTCTAATTGATAGTAGCAACAGATAGCTCTCTTTTTGCACAAATGGCATTTTGCTTTTATTTTTTAGGACTACTGAATTTAAAGTTTCTGCTGCATTCGCTATCTTGGAATTGCTATAATGGCATATTATGTGGTTTTGATTGTTATAAAATGGAATAGCTAGTTATCTTAAAATTAAACTTTTCAATTTTTAATTTTTTATAATCTATCTGATTCATATGATCTCTTTAATTAGCTGTTTTACTAAGGAGTTTAACTTCGTTTTTCCATTTGGCATTCTCTATCTAAGAGTGATTACAGAATTAATGACAAGAGAGAAGAAGCAGAAAGCCCAAGGGTCTATGATAAGAATAGTTGCTACTTTAGAGAGAAAAAAATGCTGATAACAACTTCTAAGAAAAGTTGCTCATATAGATATTATTGATTAGAACTAGTTCTTATGATTTATCTTACTGACTCAGTCAAAGAATAGTATATCTTGAAAGCAAGAAAAGTATAACTATAATTCTCTATGGAAGATTTTCTTCCAGAAAATGTAAATAATAGGGGGGAATTTATGGTACGAGAGGTACGGCTGAGATTTTGTTTCTCTCCAACTGCTAAATATTCTGAAATTTTTTACACCAAAAAATCTTTAATATGACTATAATGATCCACCATTAATTCTTGCTGATGCGTCTGTAATCTTACCTAATTATATGAAAGTAATAAATACTTTTCAAGATACACTGACATTTTTGCAACTTTTAAAGATCACTTTTTAAAAATTACAAATGGGGATATTGCTACAATAAAATTCAAACCTCTTAGCATAGCATTCAAGACCCGCCACCTGTCTTTTCCATTTCATCTCTCTCTGCCATCACTCCATGTATGGTCAGTTCTCAGTTATCCGACAGTGAATTTGTTTGTTTTGGTTTAATAGTGATTCAGGCACAATGGGGTCCTGTGAAAGGTTCACCTTTCTAGGTAGAATTAGCTGTTACTGGTTTCCAAGGCCGAGCTGCCTTGAGCTTCTCTGGAAGGAAGTGAGAGAGAAAGGCTCAGAGCATTACCTTTCCTTTCTTCCCTTGCCAGATCCCTCCTGGCCCCTCTCCTTCAGCCTGGGGCACCCAGTCAAGACATTTTAGCTATGCTTTTATATTCCCTCCTTCCTGCTCTCCACTTTCCCAGTCACTTTTTGAGAGCTTACTACCATGCTGTCTTATCTAATATTTTTTTGTTTCTTTGCTGTTACATATTTCTCCCTACTTAAAATGTTCTTCCTTTCCTATTGAAATTCTATAATCCCTTTATCCCCTCACAGAGAATTATTCATACCTTCATTTCATTCCCTTTACAGTATATGTTTTACTCTTGCTTTTTTACCATTAACGTTTTAGTGTTTGAAATACAAGATGAATTAATTAAAATATACATTCAAGGTATAGGGATCATCTGATATTTGTTACAGTGACATCGTAAGGAATATCTTTCATCTGTTTTTCTATAAACATCTGTGAATTATAGGAATTACATTTATAAATATTCCTTAATATGTTATATAAAATAACTTTTATATATATTCTGTTTAAAATGAATGCTTTCTTATGTTCTGTGTATTATTAAAATATCCATATTTAATATTGCTTGTTAGGAATACATAATAATTATTGCTTATCTGTAGACTAGTGTTGTAGAATATGATTGCATATGAATGGACAACTTACCAAGTTTAATTGTCTGGAAAACGTATAGCTACAACCATATTTTATTCTTTTAGAAACAGATGGGTGAGATGAAACTACAACTGGAAAACGTCATCAAGGAAAATGAAAGGTAGATCAGTTAACTATTGGCCTTTTATTTTATTATTGTCTTAGATAAATTTTATTATTGTTATTCAATATTTTGTTTATATAGTATACTGGTTGTGAGTGTGGGCTCTGGGGCCTGATTTCCAGTGTAACTCTTGGCTCCATTACTTACTAGCTAAGTGACCTTGGGCAAGTTACTTAACCTCTTTGTGCTGTCATTTCCTCATATATAAGTTGGAGATAATAACAGAGCCTATTTCATAGAGCTGACTTTAAAGGGTAAAGTGGTTGAGATAGGGTGCATTATAAGCACCTTATAAGTGTTAGTGATTATTAATAGTATAATGTATAATATGTATTTTATGAAACATACTGATGAAACAAAACTTGTCAAGCAGCCATCCAGCTTTAGAGCTACTGTGTTACCAAAATTGGTACCTCTAGCCTATGTTCCTTCCCCATCCTATCTCTCTGTCCTTTCGCAAGAGATTAACACTGCCTTGAATTTTTTGTCATTTTCTTGCTTTTAAACTTTTTTATAGGTATATGTATCCATAACACTATATCATTTAGTTTTTAGTTTTATTATTTATGTCTTCATTGTAAATAATATTTCCAACTAATATAACTACATGAATTGTTTTCAAGCTTTTAAGATGTTATAAAACTTTTTTCCTCATTTTTATCATTTTTAAATAAATCACTTTTAAGTTGTACCTTCCTGTGTTTTTCCTTTGAGTTATTTTAAAGCATGAAATATCTGCAATTTAGTTTACTGTTAATTTGAATTTGAATTTATGGGTTTCAGAGTTAGGATCTAGCTTATGTAAGAATGTGCTGAAGAATAAACCTCTAGTAGTCTTGATTCCATAACTAGCAACAGTTTATTCTGTTTATTAACAGACTAGTAAGAAGTCAAATGAGTTTTGTGAAACAATGAAGAAAATAGCAAATAATTCTATGAGATTAAATATCCCATTTCCATTTAATTGACCAGATGAAACCACTATCACCTTTAAAACTTTTTCCTGAACATCTTGTTTTATCAATTAATAAGATGTATGAATTTCACCTTTCTGAAAAATTAAAATCTCCCTAGGACAAACTGAATTCTACTAGAATTAATTATGACAATTTAATGCATTAGAAATTGTTAGCTAATATTTTTATTCTTATCACACATTATTTAATGATGATTAAAAACTAACTTTTGAGTTCTGCTTAAAAATAATTTTTTACGTAAATAATGATTTTTGACCCAAATGTTTATTTAATTAACACTTAAACATTAATTACTGTTACGAAAATGAATTTAGATTGTTGCTGTGTTAACTGTTTATTCCAAAGGTTGCATAGTGATTTAAAAGATGCTGTTGAAAAACAACTGGAGGCCCTTCCCCTTGGCACAGAGATGGGAAATGATATATATGCAGATGATGAAACAGTCAGGAATCTTCAGGAGCAATTACAGCTAGCCAATCAAGTGAGTGACAGACATATTTTTAAAATTATATCCTGAATAAACAGAGGTTTTAAAAATCTGTGTTAATCATTATTTATGAATACTAATAACAATAACAAAATTGTTAATACTTAATGATTTTCTACAATTTATAAGAATAGTTAAGAGGTAACAAAACTTGCAATACATACCCTGTTTGTTATAGAGGTCAAATAAATATTTTAATTGAATCATAAAGCTTTTGCCATGATTTTTTTTTATCTTATAAAATATTTTAATGTCAAAGGAAATTTTCAAAGAGAAAAATCAACAGTTATCAACTTCCTTAAATTTACATTTTATTTTCTGAGTTTTCTTTTGGTACCATTTTTCTTCAGTTTTCAAAGATTATAGAATGATATTTTTCTAAAATGATACTTCTAGGATTATACCTTTCTCCTTTTATCCTCCCTTATAGTAATTGAAATATTTGGGAAGGCATACTTTCAACACTAATTTTTTGTGATTATACATTAGGATATTCTAATTTATAGTTTTATATCTCAGGAATCTCATATCTTACATGGATTTGAATCCCCATTCTTGTACTTTCTGTGTGTCTCAGTTTCCTCATTTATAAATGGGGATTCAAAATTCTGTGTTGCAATTTTGATTTTATAGTTATCTATGAAATGTCATGTAGTTTTATTCCTTGGAAATTGGGTTTTAAAATTGTCTACTTAATGGAAGTGGTTTTTCAGGTTAATGAGGCATTTACCTTGATGAGCATGTATGTAATACTGATTTTTTTTTTTTTTTAATCTCTAAAGGGAAGGAGTTTGAAAAGTAATAGATGAAAAAAATAATGAGGAAACTATGTCCTTTATGCTGTTCTAGACTAGTGTTATCAGGAAGGATTTATATATGTTTACGCAGAAGAAATATATAGTAGTTTGTAGTTTTCAAACCACTACATTGTAGTTTCAAAAAACAAAATAAGGCAAAAGAACCTTGTCTCTAAAAAGCATAGTACTTTTATGCTAATTTTTGTACTGTGCTAATTTTCAATGCTAAATTATGTTAAAACTTGAAAATTGCTTATTCTTTTTTAAACCATGCGTTTTTACTATACTTTTTAAAACCATACTCTTAGTCCTTACCCTTTCCCCCTCCTGCTTTCCCCTCTCTTTGCCTTTTCATCTAAATTTTGCTTGGACTCGTATATCTGAAGATGATCTTTTTTGCTACATTTAAGACCAGTTATTTCGTAGAAGATTGGATGAAGTCCAAATTTGAGCAGTCCAAAAGGAAAAAGCAGACTGGCTACAGACAAAATTTCCCACAAAGTTTTCTTTGGGACTCTGCCATCAACTTACTGAGGCACCCTAGGCCAATGGCCTGAACCTCAGTTTTCACTTCTCTAAAGAGAATAATGCTCTCTACATATCAGCTTCGTGTTTCGCAACTTTTGGTTTCAGGACCCATTCTCAGGATGCTTAAGAATAATTGAGGACCCCAAAAATCTCTTTGTTTTTGTATGCTATATATCTATCAGTATTTTTGTGTATTACAAATTAAAAATGAGACATTTTTAAACACAAGTGGGAGCACAAGAACGAATGCATTTCAGTAGCCGTCAGAGTGATTGCAGCATCACATATCACATCTTAGAAACTTTGGAAAACTCCACCGTACACTCATGAGAAAATGGGAATCAAAAAGGCAAATAATATATTCATATTATTAAGACCATAATTTTGACTTTAGGGATCTACACAGCATACTTGAGAATTGCTATATTGAAAGAATAATGACTTGAAAAGATTTTTATTATAAAATGCCAAATATTTGTATTATACAAACAGTATATGACTCCCGATTTTATTGAAAGAAAAAAAAATTCTTGCTCCAAAATCACATTTATAAATACCAATATATACAATTTTTATAATGATGATTATATACAGATGTTAGCAATATTTACTCTGTTGGTAAAATTATAGGTAATTCTTACTTTCTTCTCTATATTCCTGTGTTTTTCTAATTTTCTACAAAAAAAAAGTTATTACTTTTACAATCACAAAAAAAAAGTCTTGTACTTTACTGGGGACAATTTTCTTTTTCAGTAATTTCTAAGGTTTATACTTTGTTGAGGAACAAGAATGGTTGAACTACATAGCTCTGATTTAAGGATTTTCATTTTAGCTATGTAATCTGAATAGAAAGAAAGTTTCAAAGAAAGGAATTTTCATTTTTAGGTTTATTTAAATTATTATTAATATGACTTCATATCAAAAATATTACAACTATGCCATCTTTACACAAGTTCTATTTTTATTTTGTTATGTAATATACAAGAATGCATTCTGTAAAAGAATATGATTCATTTGTACTATGCAGTAGCCTGCTAATAATTTAATGAGTTCTCAAATGTTTTTGTTTTATAGGAAAAAAATCAGGCTGTGGAACTCTGGCAGACTGTTTCTCAGGAGTTGGACAGAGTGCAGAAACTTTACCAGGAATATATGACTGAGGCCCAGATTCATGTAGTTGAAAGTCAAAAACAAAAGGTAATCTTGGATTTTGTGGTGTTCTTGTTTATCAATAAGAAATCACACTCTGGAGAAACTCAGTTTTGGAGAGGAATGCCTAAGTCTCCTCTGTGTTATTTACGTTAACAATAAATAGATCTTTAATGGTTAGAAATCTCTTGAACAGATAAGAGAATCAAAATACATCTTAATGTGCATTGGGTTTTATAATGTGCTTAGCAGTGAAAGCTGTATTTAGTGTTAAGAATCAGCTATAAGATTATTACGTATAGTAAATAGACCTCTAAAGCTTTTATATTCTCGATTTAATCCTGGCTTAAAAAAGACAAAAACTGTTCATTAGATCATGGCCAATGAAGAAACCTGCTAAATATAATGACAACGCTTTGTCAAATGAAAATGTTAACACCTGTAAATGTGACCTTTTACTAAAATAGATGTCAAGTTTGTATCACAAAAATTAATCAAAATAGAGCTTTACCATAGTGAGGGATCTTAATGATTATTAAGGACTTCTTTCTATTCAAAGCAACATCATTTTATATTCTTTCAATGTGGACATCTAGCCTTTGCTTTATACTTCTGTTGGCAAGAACTCACTACCTCATAGGATAATCCATTCCACTGGCAAATATGTCTCCTTCATCCTTGTATTTGTTCTTTTTTTGCGGGAAAAAAAAAAAAACTAGAGAAATTCAGTTCTGTTGGTTATTCTGTGGATTTTGAGAAAGCACCTGTTTAAACTGATCGTCATGCCTCTCTTCGACTCTCATTTATAGACTTTTCAAATTTCAGTTCATCGCTGTTCCTATTATTTTCATTATAATTGGGAATTTCTATCTAAAGAAGTCATAATAATAATACCTCCATGATGCTTTGCAGTTTGCAAAGTAATTTTTTTCTGTATGCCTGGTTTGAAAATATCCCATGTGCTCTGATCTATAAGCCTTACTTCTGAAATTGGGAAACCATCTCGAATATAAGTAAGTTCTTTAAGGTTGTTTCCTCATTTAGGTCAGTCAGCTAAGCTGTTAGGTTTTCTTTTTTTTTTTACCTGAATAAAATTACTTTTGTGTTGTAGTTTTAAGTTGTTTTTGTTTTTATTCTGTACAAGACTTTAGAAATAATACTTCGTTCTTATTTCCCCAGTTATCTATCAATCTTTAATTCTGTCCTCTGACATAGTAAATAGCACCTCCCAACTATGTGTCACCTACACATGTAATGTTTAATAAGATCATAAAAGATAATCAAACGGTTTAAACCTTGTGGGGCACTCAAGTTGTGAGAATTTTAAAAAGTATGCCATGGTTTGTATTATAGATTTTGAATAGTTTTGAATATGGTTTTCCAATATTGGACAAGGTTTATCTAGCATGTCTATTTACTAATGGATTGAATTCCTTTGCATAAATGCCTTTGCATAAAAGAGAAATAGCTACATTAGTTTCCATATTGCTACCTTATTTAATTTTGTAAATACTTTTTAAAAATTATCACTTCTTCAACTATTAATTCACACAATAATAAAAGAAATACAACTGATTTCATTTAGAGTTAGACATAATGATTTTAGACTTGATTTTAGTTTAATTTTAAGTAAGAGTTACAAACCAAATGTTTTTTATGTACCCTCCTACTTTTCTACTATAGGATCAGCTGACCAGTTTTCAGCAACTCACCAAGCAACTTCATGTTACTAATGAGAACATGGAAATGGTAAGTGAAAATATTCATGTACTGTCCTTGTTTATGTAAGCTAGAAATTGTCACTGTAAATAATATTTATGCTAATGTAAATCAACAACAACAACAAAAACCTTGTTGCATGAAAGTAAAATAGATAAGCAGGACTCTTTTCTCTTTGTCTTTTTCTTTCACAATAATGCAGTGGTTTCATAGTACTTTCTGGAGTTCAAAGCTAACTATCTGAAATATATTCTAATCAGAAAATACTCTTAGGGTCCTCAATATGATCTCCTGAGAGTAATCTAGACTGCGACCTCCTCAAGAGTAGGATTCATGCTTTGTTCTATGCAGTTCATCTAGCACACTGCTAGGTATATAATAAGAGTAGCTAAACTGTTAAATCAATGACAAGCCCAATTCTATAAAAAAAAAGGATGCTAAGAACCATTTGTTAGTTGACTGACCACCAGTACTAACTGGTACATGTAAATATTTTATGATTTTTTTCTTAAAACAAATATAATTAGCCTCCTCCCACCCCCCAATTCTGCTCTTTACCATTTTTTCCTCTTCTTTCATCTCTTTTGGCTTTTTTTTCTTTCTCCTTTCCTTTCCTTTCTCTTCCTGGAATTTTATTTTACCTCATTGTTGAGTAATAGGATTATGACATCCCAGGTAATTACTCTTATTCCTCTCTTTATTTTACTTAGTTCCTCTGCTAATTCTTTTTAGTATCTAATGAAAATGTCTTTGTCTAAGTGGAAAGTTATGCCATCGAAAGTAAGTTATCTAATTTTATTCTGCTTTTAAAATTTTTCTTCTTTAATCATATAAAAAATTATTAAATTTCTCACTGTTTTACTTACATTAACATTTGGAATTTCCAATCACTTATAATTATTTATACTATACTTCTTAGAGTTTTAAAATAGTATTAAAATGCTCTGGAGCAAAATGACTGGGTTCCATAATTAAGAAATCCTATTTCTACATAAAATTAATAGTTTAACATCATAATTATTCCTTCTTTTTTCAGTATATTCTCTAGAATTATGGAGATTATATAGTCCTTTGGTATATTATACCACAGAGCCCCTATTTTATTATAAACAACCCAAAATCATTGTGATGAAAGTCATAGGAAAAGAATATTTGAATATTTACAGGAAATACATTAAAGTATTTTAAGGTACAAAATTTGTAGTTTTAGCCAAAACTAAGAATAATAAATCATGGATGCAATAAAAATGATAAAAGAGAAAATAGACAAAAGAGAATTGTTTTATTAAGAACAAACAACAGACTATACTTGTGGTTAAAATAAAGGAAAATGGTTAAGAGAAATTTTAAAGTGTAAGAGTTTTTTTTTAAGTATGTATTGAGTATCAAACAAGTCTGCTAAGCGTAAAGGGAGGCTAAGTAATTGTAATTATCTCGTATCAAAGAGCATTCAGAGCATTCAGAGCATAGTCACAGGACAAATTTCAGTCAAAATCAACATGAGGAAAAGTGACCTCTAAAAATCAAGCAGTTGCAAAATAGTCACGGGGATGCAAAGTACAGCATAAGGAATATAGTCAATGATATTGTGATAACTATGTATAGTGCCATCCAGGCACTAGGCTTATCAGGAGGATCCCTTCGAAATTATGCGAATGCTTAACCACTATGCTGTACACCTGAAATTAATATGAAATAATATTGAATGTCAAGTGTAATTGAAAAATTAAAATAAATTAAATAAAAACCAAGCAGTTTTCATCTAAAAGTTTTCTGATTGCATGGATAAACTCATTAAATGAATAGGTTCCTGTAGATGTGCAATAAATTGATGAGTATGAAAGAAGTAAATGAAATATCTTTCATGACCAATGCACATTAGTAATATGTAGCAGGTAAAATGCCGACGTGAATCATACATAAAAGTACAAGTTCATATGTATTTATTACTACTATAGATGTAATGAGAGTTCATGTTTCCTAGTGATTCTCTTTACTGAAGTCATTTTTTGTGAGACTTGCTCTTTATAAAATTACTCAAAATTGTGTGTTAATTGCATACTGAGTTCCTTGCACTGTTGATGGTTCTCTAGCTGTGCAAGAGAAAACGGCTCTGTCCCCAAAGTCCTGATCTACTTGGTGAAACAGAAATGACTGTGAAATAAGCCATAGATAAGGTGCTAAAGCAGATGATGAATGAAAGGGATGCGCACTTGGGCCTTTATGAATCGCCAGGTTTTGTGCATCTTCCAAATCTGCATCTGATCACAAGTACAGACCAACTGGGCCATATTGAGATGCAGTTGTTGAGCTCCTGCTGGGATTGCTACCAGCCTAAGTGTGTTAGTTCCCAACACTAGCTTCTTAAAATTCACAATTCCAATTTATACTTCTACTAATTATTCTACCTCACTCGTGTTTAAGATGCTCCCAAATAGTAAAAAAAAAGAAACATTAATTGTGCTAGTACCAGGACAGTATATATAATAAAACGTTAATTGTGCGTTGCAGACATTATAGAGGAATTCAGAAACATGAATCAGTTTGGGCTGAAGTCGTTGAGATAGCTTCACAGGAGAATTTGAAATGATATTAAAGGTCATATACTTCCCCAAATGTTACAAACATCCTTCTATGAAATGCGTCTCAGTTAGGTGATCATCTAGCCTGTGCTTTGAATATCCCCTATAAGAGATATTACCATTTCCCCTAACAGCCTTTCCCTTTGAACTCTGATTATTGTAAAGCTAAAAATCTCTCATCAGATTTCCTCCCAGATTTATATTATCTTTTGGAGTAATATAGAACAAGCTCACTTCTTCAAGTCAGCATATAAGCATTATGTCTTTCCTAATTTATAACCAACGTACACCCAGTTTTTATTGTTTTTTTTCTTATTTAACTTTTCTGGTATGGTATGATTTACCTACTTATTATTCTATCCTTCTCTCTCTGCATGCAATAGTTGGTCTCTTAAATTGTGGTCTATGAATTGAATACTAAATTCTGGTCTGCAGTAGTCTGCTTCTCAAGATAAAAATAATGATACAATCCGGAGGCTTTCTTTCACATCATAAAGACAATCATTCATTTATTCCTCAAAGGTTTAAGTACTTAGAATGTACTACATTATATGTTAGCCACTGGGAGTTCTGGGAAGCTGGTCCTCAAAAAAAGGCTCATATTGTAGCCAGAAATACATAAACTTTATAATATTTAAATGTAATGCAACGTTCATTGTAAAAGTACATATAAAGTTTTATCAAAATGCAAAAGGAAACAGTTAATTCTGCCATAGAGTAAGTGGACCACACAGGGTGTGGAGGGAAGAATACCAGCAGAATGAGGACATCCCAAGCAGAGTGAATATAATTGAGTATTAAAAATATGAAGTCAATGAAACTAGGTAGAGTATGAAAGAAGCACAGTGAAAATTACCTCCAGGACTTTAATTAGAGAGATGAATGTGTTATCTTTTGGGATGGGAGGGGTCTGAAATCAAGACAGTAAGTTATAAAGTAACTATAATCTGTGTGATTTTGCATATAAGGCACATAGAAAAAGATAAAAAATTGGTACCACCGTAGTAAAACCAGCATTTGTGGAAGATCGATTCCCTTAGAAGAATTTTGTACACTTGGACGACTGCTCCATATCTTACTTTAGTTTCCTTCATAAACAGACCCTGAGGAAAGGGAGCAGCAGTAGAGGAGAGAAGAGAAAGCAGCCATAAAGGGCGTTTAATAATTGAGCAAATTAACACTGTGGGTAACTGCAAATCAAACCCACTAATGAACTCTGGAAGCCAGTTTAGAACCCAAGGCTCAGAGTTATTCCACCATGAGACGTGAGAGTTTGGGGTATTTTCACAATAATTCCCTTCAGTCCTTGTTATCAGGCTCTTCCAGAGCAGACTGGGGACATGAGTTCTACAATACCTGTAGCCTTTTTCACAGATAGTGAGTGAAGGAGGCTCAGATGGCTGGAGGAAGCCATAAGACACAGAAGTGCAGCTGCAGATGTTTTGCAGTGAAGCAGATGTCCACTGAACCGGTAAGGGCGAGGAAAAATGGCCAGGGTTATATTTCACCTTCAAAAAATCTAATAATTATGTCACTTTATTTTTCTACTAATGTATGCTCTATAGTTAATCTTTAAAGATGTAGTTTTAAATGTTCTAATACTGCTGTTATTTTTCAGACTAACCAAGAGTTTGTGAAAACAGTAACTGAACAAAATGTGGAAATCGAGCAACTCCGAAAACAACTTAGGTATTTTCAAAAATGAATTGTTATTTTAGTATTAATTATTTTTCTTCAGGTGAACTGATGATGTTATAATTTTTTTATGGGTATTTTTTTTATCTCCCTTTTAAGCTTCTGTCAATAGCTTTTTATATGTATGATCTGTTAGGATGGGAAGAGACTGAAATCAAAACTATTTGTCAGGAGGCAGCTCTAACATACATCTGAGGGAGCGTTGCATGATCGTAAAACCAGTGCTTATGGAAGACAATCACTCCCCTTACAAAAACATTTTTCTACATACAGCTTTCTTTGGATTCCCCCGTAAGCAGACCCCGTGAAAAGGGTTCCAAAGAGGCAACACTAGGGGTCATCAGCAGGCGAGTGGGGACGTGAGCCAGGGAAGAGGAAGAGAAGGCCACCAACGAAGGGTTTTAAAATCAGGCAACTTAATGCTGAACGTAGATACTGTGGTCCAGTGGATCAATAATCACTGCATTAATAGACTTCACAGGAAGCACTCCAGGTGACCAAAACAATTTTTTTCCCTTTTCATTCCTTAGTCATAATTCTTAAAATTAGGAAGCATAGTCATGTAAAGTTTTGTTCTATGATGCAGTCATTTAGAAATAACTTCAGACTGAAATGCAGATAGCAAAGAGATGAGAACCTATGACTGAGCTCTGAGAGGGAAAAGAGGAAGAATGGACAAAAAAGGCTGAGAAGAGACCAGTGAGATAGGTGAATGCCAGGGAATGTGGTGTTTTGAAAACCAAGTGAAGCAGGTTTGTCAAGGAGGAAGGAGCGATCGCTGAGTCAAGTGATTATGGTCAAGTGATAAAGTAGGATCAGTTCTGAGAATTGACCATGGAATTTAGCAACATAGAAATTATATTAGTGTCCTAGCCACCAGAACAAATTACCATAAACTTTGTGGCTTAAATCAAGAGATTTATTCTCCCATCGTTCTGAAGGCCAGACGTTTGAAATCAAGGTGTCAGTAGGGCTGTGCTCTGCTAACTACTAAGCCCTACTAAGACTCTAGGGAAGAATCTTTCCTTGCCTCTTCAGCTGCTGGTGGCTTTAAGTATTCCTTGGCTTGTGTCAGCATAGTTCTAATCTCTTCCTACCTTCATCTTCACATGGCCTTGTTGTCTGTGTCTCTTCACGTACCCTCTTTTCCTCTTAAAAGAACTCAAGTAATAGGATTTAGAGCCCACCTTAATCTAGGATGATTCATCTTGAGCTCCTCACCTCAATTACATCTGCAAAGACTATTTCCAGATAAGATTCTGAGCGGACCTGAATTTGGGAGAACACCACACAACCCACTACAGAGGTCATCGTGGTTTTAACAAGCGTACTTCAGAAACTACTTTCTTTTCATATCCATACAAATTATTTATAAAAACAGTGAACCGATTTGGGGCAGTAAAACAATTCTTAATTTTCCAAGGATTGGTTTAACATAAACCGCTATTTCTAATGACATTGCTATTAAGTTGTAAATCAGTAACAAAAAGATATCTAGATAATTCTGATAACTTTGGAAATCAAGAAGCATATTTGTGTATAGCTTAAAATGATCATTACATTCAATACAATTCCAATCAAAAACCCAGTAGGATTTGTAGATTTTGAAAAGCTGATTCTAGAATTTATATAGATATACAAAAGGTCAAGAATAGACAAAACATTTCTGAAGAGGAAGAATAAGCTGGAGTGGGGTCTACCATACCAGATCATCAAGATTTGTATAAGCAAAAGTATGATTATCATATTAGAATAAGGATAGACAAACTGAACAGATTGCAGAGGCCAGAAACAGATTCACACTTACATGAACTGTTGTAGGTTTTAAAATGGCCAGTCTTTTCTTCCTACCTGTATTAATGCCCTTTGTAAGATGACTTTTATGGTATCAAGATGTACCATATTTAGCAGAAGTGCTTAATGTTCTAACTGGCTATAGTATCTGGCAAGATACCAGGTAAATAGCTAAAGCAGTATATGAGTGTACATTGAGCTTATACATGTTCTGAGCAATATTATCAATAATACCTTATCAAATAAAGGAAAATAAGGTTTAATTAGGTTTTTAATTACAGTACGGATTTTTATTAAATCAATGAGCAGGAGGATGGAGCAGTACTTTTGCCTGTTCCTCCTGCTAAGTACAACTAAAAACCCAGGACATCATATACAAAACAAACATAGGAAGACTGAAAAGTAGAGAGAACAAAGCAGGTTGGCTTGGTACCTCCAGTCCTCAGGGATAACACCATGGAAGGGTCCCTGGGTTTTTTGGACTTCAGTTTGGGGTTTTTGTCTCATATATCTCAACTGAAAAAGCCATCGAACTGGTGACACCAGTGACCACAGCCAAAAAAGAAACCAAAACAAAAAAACCAAAGGCCTTCTCGCTGCAGCCAAAGGACTGGATAAGGGGCAGTTTAGCATGATGAAAAACTTTTAGCTATAGCCCCTCTAGTCCAGCCAAGTACCACAGAAACAACTGTGGACCCACCTGTACCCACGCCAGCAAAGGCATAGTGGGAACCTGGGCTTCTTCCCCCACCTAGAAGTGATACGACAGCCCTCCTTTACCCCAAAGGAAAGGTACTGGAGGAAATAAGCTAAAACTGGTTTAAATAATATGCAGAGTCTCATAATACCCCAAACGTCTAGGTCGCTATCAAAAATCGCTCATCGTGCCAGGAATCAGGAAAAGCTCAACTCGAATGGAAAGGCCAGTCAGTAGAACCAACACTTGGGTTACAGAGATGTTCAAATTATTTAACAAAAACTTTTAAACAGCCATCATAAAAAACTGTATCAATGAGTAATTATGAACTAGCTTGAAAAAAATTAAAAAGTAGGTATTTCCAACAAAGAAATGGGAAGTCTCAGCAAGGAAATAGAAGATATACAGAAATTAAATGAAAATTTGGAACTACTATACTTGGGTGGGAATATCGAATTCTCTGATGAGAATAAATCTTTCCAAATCTTTAAAATTAATATCGGTATAATTTGTATTAAAACCCTTATAGTTTGTGCATGTATGTCTGAGTGAAAGAAACTTGATAATCCCAACATATGAAATAATAAAGTGTCAATTACCAAGACTATTCTGTGGAAGAATAAAATGCAATGTTATTTATAAGAATGTGAGTCTGACAGAATAGAACAGAATAAAAACCATATATATAAGTTAAGTATGATAGAGGCGGCATTATAAATCAATAGGGAGGCAATCGTGTTAGGAATGTTTGTTATATATGAAAAGATCTATAAAATTTTGCTTTTTACCTTTTGATATTTATATGGTTTTATGGACTGAATACTGAAATGTCCAAAATCTTATAGATTTTGTTTCAAAATAGCAGAAAATCTCTTTTAACATTTTGGTAGGGAGTCATTTCTTAATCAGAATTTTGGTGTAAACCAAAAGAGAAAAGATTGATATATTGGACTATGTTAAAATGTAAAATTTCTGTTACAAAATCAATATAAATCAAGTGGAAAGGCAGCCCACAGTCTGTGAGAAGATATCCGTAATATGGATAACTGGCAATGCATGAGTGTTGAGGATATATTGACTAAGCGTCAATCATAATACATAAAAATTCATAGAACATTGAGTAAAGGGCATGAACAAACATTTCAAAAGTCATAGCAATCAGGAAAATGCATGTAGAAATAACGTGATACTTCTTCACACCCAATTATCAATGTCAAAAATATAACACGAAGTGTAATAACAATGTGCAAAAGGAGATTAAAGTATGATACAATTTATATGCATTTTAAATGTGTTAAGTAATAGTGTATATTGATTATGGAGCTATATTTTTAGTTATATATCCATGTGTACATATTTAGATATTTGTATCCATATCAACATATTTAGTAAAAGAATAAAATGTCTATATATTATGTATGCATATTATAAAAGAATAAAATAAAAACATTTCCGAGAATGATATACTCTAACTTCAAGTTAGCGATTATCTATGTGAAATAAAACTATTTGTAGAAGTAGGAAATCGGAGGCAGCCTAGGTGTTTGTCACCAAGGAAATGGATAGGTAAAATTGCATCCTGTGGAATGCTGCGCATCATTTAGAAACATGTATTTACTTGTAAAGATGTAGTTACAGCAACATAGATAGTCCTAAGAAAAACAAGGTTCGTATTTAAAGAGAAAAAAGATACGCCTTTATAGCATAGAAACATATGCATGCAAAAAACAATATATAGTTGCCATATACATGTATGCATATACATATATTTATACAAATATCTATCTATCTATCTATCTATCTATCTATCTATCTATCTACAAGGATATCTCAAACTTTAATGTGAACCTACAAAATGAAGGGGAATAAGGAGGCTTGAGAATGAATAGGAAAACAAAAATAGACACATGAGAGCAGTCTTTCACAGCTAATAATGGAAAGAATGTGATTAACTCAGCTCTGTTCACAAGGTTCAGAAAAGAGTAGAAGAAAAGAATGTAAGATTTATGGTGGACGTAAGATAATTAGGGTGTGGAGATCCTGGAAAGAAGATGAGTAAGGAAATTGGTTCATAAAAACCTGCCATCATACGATGACTGGAAATAGAACATAAAAATGCAGATAAAAGATTTTGTATAAGAAAAATGGGCAGAACTTGGTGATACTGAGATAAAGAATGGGAAGAATCATGGAGTTTTATTATTAAAGGTAGCTTAAAGATCATCTTAGTTTAACTGCCTAGTTTTATAATAGAAACCAAACTGAACCAAAGGCTCCGAAATTGTCTTGTTCAGGGTTGCACAAAATTCATGGAGGGGCCAAATAAGAACTCACATCTTGAAACTGCTAATCTAGTGAGTTTCTGTACCTGGCTCTCTGACAGTATTCACTGCAGTAAGAAAGTCGAGAGCTGCTTCTTAAAGGATGAATATTTTTTGACATCTGCATGGAAGTTTCATTTGGCTTTTGGACATGCAGGCCTAAAGATTACCGACTGAGATTAGAGATTGATAAAGCTAGTTGTGGTTTCTTAAAGCCTAAAAGGTCTTAAATTTAATTGTCCATAATATTTACTGGCAATACTCCAAAGCTTAGCATTAAGCAGTTCAGAGTGTACACAGAAAACTCTGCTTGCTTTTCCTGAAGGAACATACGGATAAACAGATGCTGCTTTTAGGGATGCGAGTGTTGCTTCCAAGTTTGACAGGTTCTGAATGACGGGCATATTGACATAACCAGAATTTAGGTTTCGAGATGTCTTGTACAAGCATGCCAAGAATAACTAAATCAGAAACTCTTTCAATGCTAGCCTTAAGTATGTACTGATATTGAAAACATATTGGTTTCATTTGTTATCTGATGTTATGGTACAAAAAATTCGAATCATGTGAATTTATAATTAAAACTCTTTACTTTTTACTTTTCAAGAGTTTCTGCTGATGCCTTGTCAGAGCAGGTGAAACTCTTCAGCCTGTTTTCTAAGAAGCTTCATTCACTTAGTTTCCTCCGAGTTATGTACAAAATGCCCGAAGTAGTCATTTTGCTGTTACTCATGGAAGAACTTTTGGTTCCTTCCTTTTTGCCTTTGGTCAATATTTTGTTTTCCAGAAACTTAGAAGCTTTCTAAACCTGGTTAAAACTTGCCCTCTTGAAGAAGACTTATTCATTCTACCAGATTTTTATTCTTCTGTAGATCTACTCAGCATTTATTTATTTAAACAAATTTTATGCTCTTTCTCTTTAGGTGTTTTTTTTTTTTCTGTCATATATATTCATTTCTAATGTATGTCTAGCTGAGTTATGGAAATGATTACTTTTCCAAGTCATGTCTGCTCAGATTTTACATGTTCCTCATTAAGTCTTTGAAAGAAAGGATGGTCATTGGTAGATAGCTTTCAGGAATAACCAATGTTATATTGGTCAAGGGATGTACTATACTGACTAAAGCATTTGCTTAGGGGTCTATATTATTCTTTCATTAGAGTAGCATCATTAGAACATTTATTTTAAAAAAATTTAGCCCCTAAGGAATGATCTCCTTAGCAGACAGATATTATCTTCATATAAAGAATCTGTAACTTGTCAGTCAATTTGCATTTATTGAGAACTTAAACATACACACGTGTGCTCTGAGGATAGAAATGATCTTTAATAAGTTTATGTATGATATGCTACCCTCAAATTGTTTTAATTTGACCCATTTCATCTCATGCACACTTTTATGGCTTCGACAATTTTTAGAAAGATGAGACCGCATTAAATTTTTCTACCTCAAGGTTCTCCTGCTTATCTCCACCCAGATAGCTCAGAGGCACCTAAACCCAGCAGGCCCTCAACTGAGCTTACGATCATGTACCCCAAATCTTTATATTAATGGCACCATCCAGTTCCTGGCTCCAAAAACTGCTTCAGAGGCATCCTATATTCTTTTCTGTCTCAACTATACCTTCTGAATGACCCTCAGATCCTTCACTTCTACATCATTATATTGTTATGGCTTTTGCTCAGTCCATCATTTCATTTGAGTAACTGCCAAATTGGCTTACTCCTTCCCATCTTCCTTTTTCATACTGTCATCAAAATGACTTTTATCAAATAAAATCTGATCATGTCCCTCTCCTTTAATGGCTACTAAATGCTTATAGGATATAATCCAAGTTACTCGGCATGACATTAAGTCTTCTATGACTTGAACCCTGGCTGCTTTAATTTTTTATCAAATTTATTAGGGTGACATTGGTTAATAAAATTATGTAGGTTTCAAGTATGCAATTATATAATACATCATCTGTGTATCGCATCATGTCTTCACCACCCAAAGTCAAATCTCCTTCTGTCACCATATATTTGACCCCCCTTTACCCTTTTGGCTACTTTATATCTTGTCACTCCTCACCTCAATTTTATGAACTATTTTTAGTTTTCCAAACAAGCCATGCTCTATTTCATAACTCCCTACTTTTGTTCACATTCTTCAGGCTGCCTAAAATGTCCTTCCCCGGTAAATATCCTCTTAACTTTTAATGTTCAGCTCAAGTGTCACATGTTCTAGAAATATTTTTCTGTATCTTTATGGTCTTCCTTCCATGCCTCCTTTGTGCCTCAGCTGTATACTGCAGATACATCTCTCATATATTTTTTTAACACTGTAGTATCCTTAATTCTTTACAAATCAATCTCTTTTTTTTAAGCTTCTTAAAGGTATGGATCATAATTTAGTCATCTTTTTTATTTGCCATCATTAAGCACAATGCTAGACACATGGCAAATGCTCAAAAAATATATTTTTGAGCGATTAAGTTAATTAAATAATTAATTTGATGTGGGTTTTCTATTTATGTCCTTTGCCATTGAAAACAGGGCACAACTGTTTTCTTGGACTGTCATTATTTAGACAAAATTACATTTTATATTCTTCAGCTGCGCAGTAATATATGACCACTTAGTAGTTTGATTTTCAAAACAATACACCATTTTAATATAATCAATAGTAGCTTTGCAGAATGAATTAAACAATTCTCAGTGTTTCCCATTATGGATCCAGGCTTTAAGCTATACTGACTTTTAAATCTGTTTTTAGTACCAGTCATCTCAAAGTTTGAATACATGATAAATGCATTTGAGTATCTTTTTTTTTTATGTTTAGTGCTCTATTTAAATATGAAATCTGGAAATCTTTAAAATGTGACAGTGAAATGAATTTTAAATAAGTGGTTTTATTGGAGAACATAAGAGCGATGCGATAGGAATGCAGTTTCTGATACTCTATTATGTTTAATGCAACAAAGTCTGAATTATATAAATTGCAGTCTATGTATATTTATTGTGCTCATTTTAAAATCTGTTTTACAAATGCATACTTTTTTCTTTAAAAATATTGTATATGCTGATAACTTTTATATATATATTTTTTTTCAAAAACATATGTACCTTTGCCAGGTGATAGTTTTATTTTAGCTGAGATAACAGATTTTTCTCAGATGTTTCATGTTCCAATTTGAATAATATTGTGTCTTCTATTATAAGAATACTATGGAAATCTGGAATTCGTGATTACTATATTTGATTCATAGTGTCTCTTGGAAACTATCCCATGTGATAAATGGCCCTGAGCAGATGTGCTTAGTCATAAGAATTGCCAGACAGTTCCTTATGTGTTGGCAACTAGTTTTCTGAGCATAGAAAACATGTTTTAAGAAATAGGGTTCTGCTGTCATGTTCCTATCTCTCTACACTATTTTATTTATAGTTACCCCTTATTCAAATGTTTATTTTTTTCCCCTCTTAATCTTTAAGGGGCGGAAAGAAAAATATGAGACTTCACTTCCAGAACATATTGGTCAAGAGTAGGAACAAATCTATACCCTCATCGTTTAGAACTTTTGCCTCTAATAGTCGATTACTGGTTTATTTTAAAATGTGTATTTTATCGATAAGTATAATTTTCTTTTGCAAATACTCCACATTTGTACACCTAACCTAACCTAACCTAAAAAGGTGTTTCTGTGTGGTGTGGAGTATAAAGAGCATAGGCTTTGAATTCAGACAGCTCTAGCTTTGTGTTGTTTTTTATTTTCTGTTTAGTACTCTGGATCTGGGTGATTGACTTGGGCAGGTTGCTTAACTGAATGAACTTCAGTTGCAGTGCTGTAGTATTCTAGCTCTTGTCATCTTTGCTCTCCTCCATTCTACTTTAGTATCCAACCTATCCAAGTAGAGGGGCTTGTATAATATTTACAAAGCAAGTGCTGGTGGATTTGGGAGTTGGTATTAATGTAATAAGCAGACTGTGCATATTTCCCTCCCTAGCCCTGGAGGATCAGCCTTTCCTATGCTGTTGATGGCTGCTGTACGCCTAGGACCAGATGAAACATTCCTTCCTTTTTCCCTCCTTTCTGATAAGTTATATTTCCATTTCTTGCCAACTGTACAACCCCAAATCTCCTCTGTTTCTTCTTATATCTTGTTCCATCAATTATAGTCATTCCTTTTTAAAATCTTAGTCTCTCTTTTGTGGGATTCTTCTAAGGCCTCAAATATATAGACCTCCCTTGATCATTCCTCAGATTACTCTATTTTCTCCTTCTCATTACATAAAATTGCTTGAAAGAAGTGTCTTTATTAGCTGTAGTCTCTCTTTGGAATTTCTTTCAATTTGGATTTGCTCCACTGTGTTCTTCTCCAGATTACTGGTACCTTTTTTGCCTTAAAACAAAATCCTCCATTCCCTTTGATTGTCGATTCTCCTCATTTGAGGATTTTTCTGCCCTTCCCTAACATTTCTCTAATAGGTCTTTTGTGCTTGTGTCCTGATTTCTTGTCTGACCTCCGTGGCCATTTCTTCTTTTGCTTTCCGCATTTCCTTATCCTACTTACTGAAAGTAGACACTTCTTACATTTCTACCCACGTTACACATTTTTCCCCCTCACCATAGATAATTGCACCTACCCCACCCAACTTAAACTTTCATCTCAATGATAATGTTTACCAAATATCTATTTCTGGCCTTGATTACTTCGTTGAACACCATACTTGAATTGCTAGGACAGTCATTTTCAAACTTCATTTTTTAGCAACAGAACCCTTTTTTAAAATCTTGCACATAGAACCCCAATATATAAAACTGATCAAAGTGGACCTGCTGTGACCAAAGCAAGGAGTGGAAATCTTCCTCATCTTAGTAACTGATACCATCATCAAACCTAGGAATTTTGCTCGATTTCTCTCTTTCTTTTACCACCACACCCACTCCGAGTCATGCTGGCTCCATAAATAATCACAAAGCCAGTCATCACCACGGTCACCTTACCCCAAGCCATCACTGTCTCTCACAGTTGCCTCCGATCTGATGTCCTTGCTTTCTTTTTGTCCCACTGTAATTCATTGTCCACATACCAGCCCAAGTAGCCTTCTCAGAGCATGAAACAGATCACATCACTCGCCTGTTTAAAACACTCAGAGGATTTTCATTGCAATCGGAACTAATTCCAGAACTCTTACTCTAGCCAAAAGGCACTTAACATGATCTGACCTCTGCCTTCCTGTCTGACATCCCCTTCTACCTTCTCTCTGTGATACACCTCAGCCAGTCATCATTTCTGTAAGTGCCTTTCTCATACTCTGTGCATTTATCGTTCACTCTGCCTGTAACTCTTTCTCCCTAGATTTTCTTACGTTGACCTCATTGTCCTTTAGACCTTAGCTCAAATATCTGTCGTGCCCAGTTGGTCTCTGACAACCCATCTCTCTCTCTTGTTCTGTGTCATTTGCTTCATAGCATTATCACTTTCTGAAATCACCTCATTTATTTTTTTCCGTATGTATTGTCTGTTTCCCTCTACTACAATGTAAATTTTATGAGGACAGAGACTTTCTTTCTCTTTTTTTTACCACAGCATCACCAGTGCCGACAACAGTGCTAGTATAGTTTACAAAAGTGCTCAATAAAATCAATCTAGGGCTGCCAAAATACAGTTTAAAAAAAAATTGAATGAGCCACCAGCACTTGAAGCTCAACATGTCCAGACTGTATTTGCAGTGCCCAGTATATTAGAAGCATTCAATAAATATTTACTCAAAGAATGACTGGGTGAAAATTTTAAACTTCTGTCTTTGTGAAATCTGTACTGTCTCCCAGTGGAACTGCTTGGTCAAGTTACCATTGCTCTAGACCTCCTGCCACTTGTTCGTGTGTCGCGATGTATTCGTTAGAGAGACAGGGCCTTCTTTCCAGGCCATTCTTTTCCACAGATGTCGAGTTTAAATTCCTAAAGTGCAGCTTTGCTCCCGTTCCTTGAGTAGCTTCCCATCACCTTTAAATTAATACAGACGACTTGTCAGTTTAGGCCGTTGACGCTGTAGCCCCCATTGCCTTCCAGGCGTATTTCCTCGTCTTCCCTAAATAGGCCCTATATGTTCCTTACCTTTCTGCTTATACTAATTTTGCTCCTTCCTAAAGCTTTCTCTTTATGTCTGCTTGTGAGAGTTACCATTCCTCTGCCAATTCTTATTTTTGAAATACCTCCCACTTCAATATTCTCTGAACTAAATGCAAATGTACTACCTACACTGAACCATAAAACTTTATTTTTATCTTTGTGATGTTTAAAGTGTGCTCTGTGGCCCTCCTAAAGATCATATTTCCTAATGCCTTGCAGAACACCTAGCGTGTCTCAGACATCACAGGCACTTGATAAACATTTTTGAGCGTGTCCATTGGATATGCCTGCTTAATAATAATAAATGAATTAATATATTCTCCAGTTTGTCATTGCTACCCAAAATTATATGACTATAAAATTATATTTTTAATCATTGTTTACACTCTTTGTAAAGATAAACATGTTGATTATGTATTTATTATGTAAAACCTAAGACAGTGACTATACATCAGAATCACATGTAAAGATTCTGAAAAACATTGATTCCCAGACATTCTGAATGAATGAGACTTAGAGCCTATGCATACATAATTGCAAAAAGCTCACTTTCATACACAGAAAATATAGAGAACTACTACTGGTATATTAGAAAATTCTAATATAGAAGTTAGCATTTTGTGCTACCTTAAATTGTATATAATTTTGAATTAAATTTTTAAAAACTGAAGAGTAGCTGTTTTAAAGTTTTAACAGCTCTGTACATGGATTATTACTATCCATTACTTTTTGGATGGGTTTAATCATAGCCACTAAAGATTGAAAGCTGAAAAAAAATAAAATAAAACTTTTCACAGTGTTGCTGTTTATCATCAGTTTTCTAAAGCAGAAATCTTAAAATTTTAGATCTTTGTCTGAAATTATGTTTGGAGAGTTTTTAAAGTTTTTAAGCATAAATGATTGACTTTATTATAGTACTGGATAATTATAGAAGTACTTATTAAAATATCTAAGGTTTGCATTTTTATTTTAAGAAAAAATTAGACTGTATATCAAATCAGTAAAGATTGTGTTTTATTTCTCTCAGAATCTTATCATTTATCGTTAAATGAAAGTAATATTGTAAACACTTTTAGGATTTGATATGAGACTGCAAAAGAAACCAAAGTTTATCTTAAAATAGACTCAGTTAATGTTAAATCTCAAAAGAATGTAATGGTTAATTAAAGCATTTTAATTTGTTTAAATTAAATGTTAATGCTATAATTTAAGTATAGTACTAGAGCCTGTCTTTTGTGTTATACTTGGTTATACTTCACTTAACAGAGCAAAGCTTGTTTTTTATAAATAATGAAAAATTACGTTAAAGAAAATGCCAGGAATTTTAAATTGTTTGACAAGAAAGTGTACCTGAAAATGTAATAATGTGCTTTTTAAAATATTCCTTTGGGACAAAAATAAAATACATGAGTAGCTGTAACATCAAGATTGTTAATATTTAACAGTTATTTTTTTATCAAGTTTGTTTTTCTAAAATGAAGGCTATTTTTCATCTCGATATAATTATGTACACAAGCAGACATATATCTAAAACATTTACATATAAAATAGTATAAACATGTAGTTTTTAAAGTTCCTTCATAAAATAAAATTAGGATTATTTCTTTTGGTTCCTTTAAAGAGTCAAAGTTTGAGTATTTGAAAGGGCTCCCAAGACTCCAAAGAGCATGTTCACATAAGGCTTTTATTTAAAGGCAGAAGATATTTTGCAGCAAGGAAAAGAGCACAGGCGAGCATAGGGGGCCCAGCGACACCAGACACAGTGCCCCAGGGTCTTTGTTCATACAAAGACATGCTTTGTCTCCAGATTGCACTACCAAGATGTGTGCAATGAATCTCGGCTTCAGGAAAGCTCAAGGCAGAAGGTCCCAAGGGGGATCTTTTTTCTGCTCCTCTGGTCACGTAGCCCAGCCCGGCCGTCTAGCCAGATATAGCAGGTGAAAACCATCAGTAAGCAAGCCCTGACGGGGGGTGCCAGAGGGGAGTCGGACTTTCAGCAGCACATCATCAATCCCACTTTTCGTTTCTTGGCCGAGAGTCAGGCCAGACATTCAGGCATCCCCCAAGCTTTCTCAATCCAGCCGTAAAGTGTTATACCACACAGCTCCTGACAACTTAAAATCCAGGAAAGGGCAAGATTATGATGATAGCTTACATTTGTAAAAACTACAGAAACATTTATTAAGTACTTTAGTATGCATTAACTTATATGAACTTTATGACAAATCTGTGAACTGTGGAGGAAAATTGTCTTTATCTCTGTTTTACAGCTATAATTCTGAGACTCAGAGGGGTTAAGTGATTGACCCAAGTCACATGCTTTTATTGGCGGTAGAGCTGGATCCAGAAGATGGACCTTACAGCTTTTATTGTAGAATATTTTTTACTATTTCATACTAGAAGTAGTATAAACAACTGTATACTTCTTTTCTAACTATCTATGGAACCATGTAGAAATGAATAAGTATATATACAACTACTACTTATTTTCCTCTCTAGAACATAGATTTTTTAAATGTGTTTTTGGAACTATAATAATTTAAATGCTTTCAAATACTTTTTCTTTTAATAATTTATAATAGCAGGTCTTAGGACCAGTGCCTGAATTTTTTTCTTTAATTATGTGGGAGAGGGATTGTGTTTTCAAACAAAGGGATTCTCTTTCAAATGAGAATATATGTATTTGGAAGAGTTGTTCACAATTCTAGGATTTCCAGTCACAAATATCAAATTGGAAAGACGAGATCTAAGTAAAATATCAAGATCTACCTGTGATTCTCTGTCTCCTTTCCTTCTGCATTCTCTTTTGTTCATTTATGATATATTTACTTGTACTATATAGTATGCACTGCGCTATCTTCTGAGCATTTAATAATTAACAAGATGTGATCCTTGACTTTAATGATCTTACATTCTATATTTTTTATGAATTCCCACTTCCACGAGGGAGTCTCTGTTAGTAATATACAAAATATTCTGTATTATGAGGGCTGGATTATAGAGTCTTTTTTTGCCTAGGATGAGTCAGGGAAGCCTTGAGATGAGGAGACTTTTGAACTAAGTCTTGAATATTGAGGAAATTATCAAAAAAAAAAAAAGGAGAAGAAGCCTATTTTTTTTAAACATATGGAAAAAGTGGACAAGGCTGTATTTAGGAAGCAGTGACTTCGTAGTCTGTTACACCTGGAACATACATTTCAAATGGAGGCAATTGGCAAGACATGAGGCTCACTGAGGCCAGACGAAGTCCAGTCTTATATACCATGCAGAGGGGTGTTGATCGTGTGTCCAAAGAAGTGGGGAGTCCAGAGATCGTTATTAAATGAGTAATTTTTTCACTAGATAATTTTTTTTTTTTTTTTTGCAGATAAGATGCATTGTAGAAGATGAATTAAAGAAGAGACAGGCAGTGAAGGGATTAGTTCAGAGTCCATTAGAATAGTCCTGGGAAGTAATGATGGGGCCAAAGACAGGGCCATGAACATGGAAATGGAGTACACCATTGAGAGACAATTTAGAAGTAGACTCGCTAGGTATATTAGATAGAAGTGAGGAAGCCATCTATTATAGAGGTTTGGCCGTGGCGGGTTATCTGATCTGCCTTTCTGTCGTTGGGCATCAGATTGCCGTGACACTCTTACGGTCAAGTGATTTGCATTAGGCCAAATTATTAGTTGGTGACAGAATCGGGTTCTGGACTCTAGGGTTCTCCACATGCACCTTATTCCCACTGTGTCTCTAACAAATAATTTTTTCCTTAATCATGCTACAATCTTACAATTGTTTATAGTTTGCGGTGTACTTTAATGTACATAATCTCTTCCATCTTGTTTAGCAACCCCATGAGACCAATAGAACAAGCTTTATTATCCCCTTTCTGAAGGCAAAGAAACCAGATCAGTGTGGGCGCTATGCCTATTCAGAATTGTCTCGGTTTTATCATTACTACTTAAATATCTTACTCCTTATTTATTGATTCACATAGTAGATGCACTCTTGGAATTATCTCTAAGCTTAAAGTAGATTTTAAATGTACTGGTATAAGGTGGTTTTTGTTGTTTGTTTTTGTTTTGTCATTTGGTGAATCATTTGAAAGTAGAAAACAATCCACTTTATGTTTGATAAATTCAGATTTTTATAAATTATATTTATTTAAATCAAAGCATTTTCTTATAAAATATTATAATAATATAATCTTATAAAAGATTGGAACCATTTTTTGGTAGACAATATATCATAGAGGACTCTGTTTAAATACCAATTTCATTACTTGTTTGTGAATCTCAGGGCAAGTTGATAAACTTGTCATCCTCACTCTCTGGATTTTAGTTTGATATAATAATAGTACTTAATTCACAGTTATAGCATTAAGTAAGATGATGTCTGCCAAGCATTTACAACAGTTTCTAGCACCTAATAACTAACTACCTGATACATTTTAGCTATTATTAGATTTTTATTTACTATTTTATGCTAATCAGTAATGTAATTTAAAGACTGCTAAAAAGTCAAAAGTAAATGGATTGACATTTATTGGGATTTTTGCATCAAATAATTTCTTTAAGTTCAACAGCACTATAATTTATATTACATATAAAATGTAATTAAGAAATAAACATGGGCAGTCCCTACACTAACGTAGCTTTCTTCCTAAAAATGTATGTTTTTTTACGTAATTCAAGAGTACTTAATCGCTTTGATGTTAAAAATCTCTTTTTTTCTATTTCATAAAGTCTTAATATTCTAAAGCCTTTTTTATGGGGATCCAAGAAGATATTGAAACTTATTTGTTACTATTAGAACACTCAAAAACTTGAATTTTTTTGTACTTTGCAATTACAATCTCTGAAGGAAGTAAATATTATACTATTTTGGGACATATCTCAATTCACTACGTTAAGTGGGTACATAATACATACTTCTGGTGTTTAAAGATGGGTTGAGGTGTTGAAGCTTAGGTTTGTTTCCATAGAAAGGCCAATCAGAAATACTCCTCTAACCTTAAAACGTAGGGAAATTATAGACATAAGTGTGTTCTACTTACTGCGCTGGTAGTCAGTGTGATGCTCTGACATAATTTATCAAGATGATAAAGTTCTTTCTCATGAAATATGTTGAATTTTGTGTTTAAAATGTAGTTTATATAAATAAAGTATTAATGACTCTCATTTTACATCCCCCAATTAAGCTGTATTTTTTCCTCTTCACTTTCATCCACGTGCATTTTATTAATAATAAAGGAATCTTATGGTGTTTACCCCTCAGATCCATTTTTTGGTGCACATAAGTACTGATTTTACCAAATATAAATTTCTGATTTTTAAAATTCTTTCTGGTGTGTGAAAACTGAGTTTATTAATTTATTTTCTTTTTCAGGCAAGCCAAGTTAGACATGAGAGTTGCAGTAGCAAAAGTGGAAGAGTTAACTAAAGTGACTGAAGATCTTCAAGGACAGATGCAAAAGAAGGTGTTTCTTATTTCTAAGATAACTAATTACCTGTAGCTGTTTCAATGTATTTTATTGTTGATCTGTTTGGATTACATATAAAGAAGGTTGATGGAAAATGAATTAATCATTTACTTGCCCTCTAAATGTAAAATATGAAATTAGGAAGCTAAATTATAATATTGGAAATAACTATATTATACAGTTTTCAACCAAAATGTATTAGACGGGAAAGTGTAACGTGGCAGTGGGGGATGGTCAATAGAAACTCACTTTCAGTGAACCCAGCTGTTGGATTTAGCAGACAAAGGCAGAAGGGAGGGGGCAGAAAAGATGTTTAAAGAAATAATGGTTGAAAACTTTCAAAATGTGGTAGAAAACATTAACAGATCCAAGATCCAAGGATAAACACAAAGAAAATCACTTTTAGACACACCATAACAACACTGACAGCCAATTAGAAAGAGAAAGTATGAAAGCAGTAACAAAAAAATGGCATAAACAAGGAAATGGCTATGAGTAATGGCTGACTTACCATTAAGAAACTGTGGAAGCAGAAAACACTGGAATAATATATGTGAAGTGCTGAAGGCGACAAAAATGCTCACTAGAAAACTATGTTCAGTGAAACTATACTTCAAAAATGAGGGCAAAATAAAGGCATTTTCACATAAAGAAAAACAGAGAAGTTGTCAGCAGAGCTGTTCTTCAAAAATAGTGAAGGAAATTCTTTAAGCCGAAAAGAAACAATGCCACATAGTAATTCAGATATAGGAAGAAATTAAGAGCAACAGGAATTATAAATATGATATAATATATCTACATATTTTTCTTTTCTTTTATTAATACCTTAAAAGACTTGACTGCTTTAAAGCAGAACTTAGCCCTCTATTTGATGAATTTATTAAGTATGCAGATTTACAATATGACAATGGCACTAAAGTCTAGCATTGTATATGGAAAGAAATACACTGTTGCAAAGTTCCAATGTTTTCTCTGAAATTAACTCTAAATAAATTGAGATAAATTAAAGATGCATATTGTAATCTCTAGAGCAATCCATAAAATAATTTAAACAGAGCTAATAGCCAATAGAAAAATTAAAATGGTATTGTAAGAAAGTATTTCTTTAACACACCAGAAGGCAGAAAAGGATGAGCAGGAAGTTTTTTAAAAAGATAGTACAAATAAAACCTATTGATATATTTCAAAGCATCACCATGTCAAAGAAGAACTATCCTGTTATAATGTGATGCAGAATAACTTAGTTAAGAGAGCTTATTCTGAAGGCAGCCTCAGCCTACAAACTCCTGCCTTGTTTTGTTAGACTTGCACTATAAAAATACAGTTGTTTGAAATATTGGTGGCAATCTATATGCAATTAATGTTTTGATTATTGACTATCTAATACTTTAGAGGGTGAACTATTATCTTCATGCTGTATAATGATGTATTGAATTTTCACATAAAATAAGCTTCCCATTTCTTCATTTTCTAGGAGGAGGATATGGCGTCTGCCCAAGGAAGAGAGGAAGCATCAGATAGGCGTTTACAGCAGTTACAATCTAGTATAAAACAATTAGAAACAAGGTAAATTGTTAAATACATCTAGCTTTGTCTATATGCTTCAAAATATATTCCATATTAGAATTTCAGTATTTATTTTATAAGTAATAAACTATAATCATTGGTTTAAAATGTGATTTATTAGACATTGTTTATTTTTTAATCATATTCAAAATATTGCTATATTTTGAACATATATTTAAAGATCATTTCTGTCTTTACCTTTTCCCCAAAGCAGTCATAGCATTTAGTCTATCCCAAAATTAAAAATGTTCTTTGCATCTTGAAGCAGAAAATAATAAAATAATAATAATAATAATAATGATGATGATGATGAGGTTAGGTAAAAATTATATAGAATACCCATTTCTTACTAAGTAGATACACAAGAGAAAAATACCTGAGAAATTGTTATAGATGAGCGATAATTTTCAGTTATTTCAGGCCTGTACTCTTATTGAATATATTCTGTAGCTTTGTCTTTAATCACTATCTTAATGCAAACATTCACTCTAGAATCTTTTGTTGTCATTTCTTAGTCCTTATTGGATGTTCCCTTGAGAAACTTGAAAATTGTCATTTATAATCTATTAAAGATACAGGGACCAAAGCCTGTAAATTCACATTATGGTTTAAAGCTGAAAAATCGACTCTATGATTGAAATCTGTTACCTTCAAAAATACTCTGCTGCTCTGAGCCCATCAAAAATCGAGACCTCAGTTCCAGTCACAGATCCATGGCTAATTTAGTGTTTGTTCAGAAAAAAAAAAAAAAAGTATATTTGACCATCTGTCTTCTATTCTCCAAAATGTTGATGAAAGTAATGTCTTTGTGCACAGGAGGTTGAGAACTAATTGATTTTAACTGCTACCTTGAGATTCTGAGGTTGTAATTTTTAAGTGCTAGAGTTTTTTTAGGTTTTGTTTTTCATTTTTCTAAACTTTTCAGCAGTGGATTGTTTTACTGTTTTCCTGAACTTCCTTGTGTTAACGTTAGGAAAAAAGTCTGTGGCTGTAGATTTGCATTTCTGTTATTTTAGTAGCGTTCTGTGCTATGAAAATAAATGCTAGAGAGACTCAAAACAGTGAAATGTGAATGAGTGTCACGTCCTTTAGTACTGAGTCATAATGAATCAAGTTGTTTATTCATTCAGCAGTGTTTTAAGTTGTCTTTTTAATGTTGAGGATTTGGGGAATTTTGTTATTGTTTCATTTTGTTTTGTTTTTAGTATAAAACCTAGCTGATCCCTAAGAGGAGGTTGCTCCGTATATAAGAAAATCTAAGGATATATTTTTAAAAATATATTTTTTTCCTTAATTTTTTTTCTTTCTTTCTTTTTTTAATTGAAGAAATGTTTAATTGTTTTTTTTTTTCCCCCTCCGTCTACCTCCCCTCTCCTCCCAAACTTCTGGTAAGGATATTTCTTTAAAGTCTAGTATTCAGCTAGCCTCCTCTGAAGAAGAAATTTTTACATTGGCTGTCAGTTAGAGCTATTAAATTAATATTAAGTTCCTGTTGTGATTAAAAAATGGTTATATATTTTAAAGTTTTTAAAAAAATCTCTTGTGTTTTTATATAAGAGAATGCAGTTATTTGTGTACTTCATATGTGGCTCTAGCAATGTTCAGCCGATATGTTTTAGGTGTATCCTATTTCATGGAACTGCCAGATTGAAAAGCTATATTTGTAAGGATTATCTTCGTTCCATAAAATCAAAGACATTTTGACGTTAAATACTTTTTATTGTAGTTATTAAAATTATTATTATTTATTTTTAAAAACATTTGTATTCTTTCAAATGCCAAAAGTATCTATGAAACATAAGTCATTTCATTCCATCTTCCAAAGATAGATCCCTTTGCCCCTTTTTTAGATGATTTTTGGATCCTGGGAATTATCTCCAGAGAATGACAGTTCTCTCTGGGAAAGACTTCTCTGGTTTGTATATGCCTGGTAAATAAGGCAGGAGTTAAATAAGTAGAATGGCTTTGGCTTTAAACTCCCTCTTCATAAGGTATTCATGAGTCCACCTCTAGCTACCCAAGAGGACATGGTGAAGTGGAAGGGTGAACTGATTTCAGTAAAGTGACAGGTGTCCTATGCCTCTGTGGGAGAGAGAGAGTGCTTCATTTTCTACCCAAAATGCTCAACCAAAGTATGATGTAATTGTATAATGTCCTGTATGCGAATCATTGTGTAAAAATATGAGATGAATGAATCCATTAAAAGGCAGAGACTTGCAGATTTTGATTAAAAAGCAAGACCCAGTAATCTCTTATTTTAGAAAACACTTAAAACAAAGAATAAATGAACTAGAACAAAGATCTCAAGAAAGGAAAGATGAAGAGGATTCATTTTAAATTTAAAATAAAGATTTTAGTGGAGAATATTAGCAACTTATAAACAAAAAGAAAGTGGGAGTAATAGTATTAGTATCACACAAGGTAGGGTGTAAAGGTAAAAGCAGTACATAGAATAAAGAGACCTGATATCATGAAAATGGCACTATTTTGAAAAAGATATAACATTAGTAAACCTAAACACAGCAAATAATAAGACAGTTCAATATGTATTGCAAAAGCTAGGAAATGCAAGAGTGATTTGATGAAAATACAGATATGGTCATTATTTTTGACCTTCTGCATCTCACCTCTCTTCCATCTTTGGGGAATTCCCCAGTTTAGCTCCTCATGGAAGACCAACTAATAATTTTGGTGAAATTTTGGGCATGTCCCTTACTACAAAGCTTCATACCTGGCTTTCCAACTCTCCCAGTGAGTCTGTGAACTTACCAGTATCTTTTTAATAAACCCTTATTCCACTGAAATTAGAGTTGGCTTCTGCTGCCGGCAACTAAGAACCCTGACTAAAATACCAGTAGACCTTAATTCACTTCATTCAGAATTAAGCAGATCTACTAAACAACAGCAAAAAAGAAAAAAGAAAAGAAAAGACAGACAGACAGACAGACAGACAGACAGACAGAGAGGAAGAGAGGAAGAGAGGAGGAAGGAAGGAAGGCAGGAAGGAAAGTTTAAAAAAGAGAGAAACGAAATGAAAGGGAGAATGAGTTCTCGCAATCCCCAAGGCAGGGAAAGCGAGCTGCGCTGTATCCCGAAGCCGCCTCCTGGCCGTGCTGTGCTCCGGTGTGGAGCAGGAGTGGGAAGGGCATAGAGGAGCCTTCTCCTGCCACCATTTAAGGGAAAAATTACCTAAAAATAACAAAGAAAAGTATGAATTATAGGTAAGAGTTGTCTCACCAGATCACACCAGAACATGTTACTAAAGGTGTACGGGAAAACAAATGAAAGGCACAACAATCTTCTGCGGAAATCCAGGGGATTGCATTAGCATTCTATGGATAAGGGAGATCATCTTTATAAAACCTGAAATCCCAGAAGTTGGCGAACATAGAGACACTAGGCAACAACAATCAGAAGTAGACTTGGGAAAATATTTGTAGCATATAGGACAGACCGAGGGTTAACATCTTAATATTCAAGAGTTCTTGTAAAGGAATAAGCAAAGTAAATAACCCATAAGAAAGAAATAGGCAGAGAATATGAAGAAGAAATTTAAAGATGATAATTCACATAGCTAACAAACTTTAAAAAATATACTTAAACTCTCCAGTAGTCAGGGAAATACAAATTAACAGTGAAAAGAAGTTACATCCATCTGAGTAGGAAAAGAAAGAGCTTTTGGATATATTGCTTGAGGGGATTTCTACATTATTGAATGAGAAAAGGCTGTATACTGTGATCTTAATTTTTATTATACAATATTATGTTTAAAAACCTATGGATATATATATATATAATATGTGTATTTTTGTGTGTGTATGTATATGATTTTATGAACATGGAGAAAAATATTCAAAGATATACATTAGTAAATTAACATGGATTACCTGGATATAGAATCGGAAAGGGGAACTAAACAGAAAAGGAAAGGAAAAAAGAATACCATATAAATAGAAAGAACAACTCGTTCTTTAAGGATTTGCTTTATAACATTATCATGTAGCTATGTAATACAGTGTGATACTATAGAAGGTGTAGCATAATTACAGTCAAAATAGCGAGGCACAGTCACTGCCCACTGCTCGTTAGCCATATGACCTTAATCAAATGCTTACGCTCTGTTAAAATGCTCTGGTTGTTGTTTAAAAAGGAAGTAACAAAATCTACAGAACTTTTATGCAGATCAAATGAGTAAGTACATGTAAAAGTAACTGGAATAATGTTTGTCCTGTAATAATAGATGCTCAGTAACTCTATCTCCCTCCTTCCCTTTAAAAATATTTAACTTTTACAATGTGATTATTAACTTTTAGATTATGTGTAGCAATCCAAGAAGCCACTCAATTAAGAACAGAAAAAACACATTTGGAAAAACAGACTCGAGAGTTACAGGCAAAATGCAATGAATTAGAAAATGAGAAATATGAAGCTATCGTAAGAGCCAGAAATAGCATGCAACTCTTAGAAGAAGCTAACCTGCAAAAAAGTCAGGTAAGAAAACTAGTTAACGTGTTTATAAAAAATAAAATCCCGAACATTCCTCGATGTGACCTAATAGGAAGGGAATCTATAACTACAGAGTAATCCACATGAAAATGAAATTGCTGTGCTCACCATTAATAGACATATTATATTCTTGATGATAGGACTTAATATCATAAAATATAATAAAATGTCAGTCCTCTCCCAAAACATATCGACATGTCAGACTTTTCTTATGTCTGCAATCCTTGCATAAGTAATCTTCATCCCCTCTAGTCTCATACTCTGAAATACTGTTATAGCTCTTTACTGCGGTATACGCTCTATTTTATTCAGTTAAATCAGACGGATCTTATTCATTTTTATTTCCCCTTTATCTCCTACACGATCACTCTAATAGAGCAGCAGCTTAATTGACAGGAATTAAATTGAACTATAAAGATTTATTAACTGGAGCCTTCATGTCACTGTTCCTTTTTTCTTGACCCTCTAACCATTGATTCCTCTGCTACCACACAGCATATTTTTATCTGTTACCACTTCCATATGGATGGTATATAAGTTTATAGAAGTCACAAAGTAGATAGATTTGTTTTTAATGTCGCTGCCTACCTTATGTAGCGATCATTTCATCATTGATTCATTTAACCGACATTAATTGAATATGTAGTGTATGCATAATACTCTGCTGGGAAATATAGAGAGTACAAAGGAAATGCTTGTTTTATTTATATTTCCATTTTAACATAGTAGAGGGTTTTCCAAGAGAGCTATTAAAAAACAAAACAAGCTCTTAACACCTAAGTTAGCTGGAAGAATTAAGAGCAAGACAAAGTTTTTCAGTCTCCTCCGAAGCCCAGTCATGTAAGTAATTTTACCATCCGGTCGCTAAAGATGAGCACTTTGTGTAGAGCAAATGGACAGAGAAGGTAGTAGTGACACTCAGTTGCCTAACCCTCAAATCTTCCCACCCAAGTCAGTAGACCCTTACAGAGGCTGTTTATGTCTATAATCTTAAGCTCCCTCTTGACTCATTGCTTAATTGCTAGAGGGCTCCCACCTTCAGGTGCTTGTTCTAAGAAGTTTCTTTCAACTGATCATGCAAACAGACCTGAAGCATAGCCTAGCACAGCTCTCTTACAGTGCTTCCCCCTTTCCTCGCTGTCCATCGTCTCATAAGGCTGTTACATCAAAAAAGCTGTTACTCTAAGAGCGTGCCTATTGAAGCAGGAGGAAATTTATTAAACAATTTTTAAAAAGAGATGGGAATGTGTATGGTTCTTTGGATGATAGCAGGATCAGAACACAAGGCCACTTGTATGTGATGAGAGACAGAGACGGAATGAGAGGGACTGACTGATTGACTGACTGATGCAGTCCTAAATTGGAGGCGTTCCAGACTTGGAAAGGTATTTGGGCTAGAGATGTAAATTTGGGAATTTTCAGCATATAATTGATATTTAAAAGTGAGATTGGATTAGAACACCAAGGGATGGCTGTCGATGGAGGAAAGGACCACAACTGAATTCAGTCCCATTTTGAAGAGGTTGAGAAGAGGAAAAAAATAGCAGTGCAGACTGAAAATGAATGATAAGTGAGTTAGGAAGTAAATCAATAGCTAAAAGCCAGGTAAGAAAGTAAAACAAGGTGGGGGAGGGGGCGGGTAATCAATTATTTCAAGCATTGCTGATGGATTAAATCAGATAATTACTCAGAATCGACTCCCGTCATCGGTATGGAGCTTGCGGTTGGTAAAAGCCTGATTGCAGTGCGTGTGAGGGAGAGAGAACCGGAGATGAGCACGGGCAGACGCGGAGGAGTCCTGCTCCACACGGTAGCAAAGGAATGGGCGTGACCGACAGCAGAACGAGGATTATAAGAATAATTTTTAGGTGGGGGACGAAAACGAGAGGATGGATAGAAGTAGGTGGCATCGACGGTGTTTGAGGTGTGAGGTGACAGAGACTTAATTTGAATAATACCAGATAACGGCAAGACTTAATTTGAATAATACCAGATAACGGCAATAACCAAATCCAAGAGATTTTCCCAAGAATATAATACTTGGACTTGATGACTTATTTTGTATAGAACTGAAGGAAAATAAAAATTTAAACATAATTCACAGATTTCCAGCTATAGATATTAGAGGAGTGGTAGAAATGGCTGAAATAAATACCAGAGGAAAATAAATTTTAGTTAGGACAAGTTCAGGTGAGGAGGACAGAGAAAGTAAATATCATTCATGCCACAGGCAAGAGCTCCAGGTCGAGATGTCTACAAAGTTTAGCATAAGGTATTTGCTTTCAAGAAAGTGATTAGCGGATAGGTTTTTACCCATCTTTATTAATAATGAAGTGATCTGTAATACCATCAAATGATTATTTTCTGAAGGTTCTGCTTGAAGAGAAGCAAAAAGAAGAAGATATAGAGAAAATGAAAGAGAAAATTTCTCGGCTTATGCAAGAGGCTATCATAAGAACGAGGAAGGAAGTAAGCGTTTTTAATATATTTAAAATTCAAAATTTTACAACTTAAGACTAAATGCCACCTAAGCTTTTGCCTGATGAACCTAGTTATTAACTAACAGCTAATTACATCAGTTGTGCCAAACTTCAAATACAAATCATCTCAGGATAGTAGCACTCGCTCTTCGAGCTAGAGTGGGCAGCAGCGGAGGGTGGGGAGATGGGGAGGAGAGGAATATAGGATAGGAATGTAGTGAAGATTAACACACCCGAAGCATAAAATTCAAGAGGAGACTTAAAAAGAACCTTAGAATGCTTATGAAACAAGAAAACCTGCTGCCGCTTGCAGTATCTGAGAGCAGCGGTCCCCAACCTTTGGGCACCAGGGACCGGTGCTCCTGTGAGCATCTAATGCCTGATGACCTGAGGTGGAGCTGAGGTGGTGATGTTAGCTCTGGGGAGCGGCTGCAAATAGAGATGACGTTTCCCTCTCTCACCTGCTGCTCCCCTCCTGCTGTGCGGCCCAGTTCCTAACAGGTCCTGGGCCGGTAGCAGCCCGCGGCCCAGGGGTTGGGGACCTCTGTCTTAGAGCATCTGAGGACTGGTTAAATCTGGTTCAACCTCTTATTTTATTGGTAAAGAAACTGAAACCCTCAAGAGGTTATTAGTATAAATATATGCTACTTAACGCTAGAACTTAGACTCATTCCTTCTCCTACGATACTAAGTGCAGCATTTTTTCAGTCCCGTCATGCTAATATTTATACAATTTGTGAATTGTGCGGTTGTTTGCAGTTCTATTATCAAGATTAAACCTAATATTTTTGTGTTAAAGTAATGAGCTTTTCTTGGTTTGAATTGTGAGGCTTATGAAATTGAAAACTGTCCTGGAATGTAGGTTTGCTCTCATATGAAGAGGCAAGGTAGACATATATATATTTGCCTTGCCTCTGGTAGAGATGTGAATCAGTTCGTAAGTGGTACAGTCAGAGCTGAAAGTGTAAAGTGAGTTCAGGAGAAAAAAAACACAAAAACCCGTTTTGAAAATGAAAAACGTAAAATGCAGAATGATTAAGTAACTGGCTTAGGGTCCCACCTCTGGCAGAGCTGGGATGCAGGTGCAAGTCTGACGATTCTTGAGCCATATCTCAATCACTGAGACATTCTTTTACATTAATTTCTATTTTTTTATTTTTAGATATTTTCAAGCGCATTAAGAAGGTTGAAAGAAATGTACAATGAACACTTATTTACCCCTCACCCAGATAACTCTTAAAGCCTGGCAACGTTCGTTCCCTTTTGCCTGACATTCGGTCAGACTGTAAGCATCATAACACTTCACTACTAGCTCGGCGTCTGTTTCCTCAGGAAAAGGCCATTTTACTACTCAGCTACACCACTATTACCATACCTGTAAGCAATCAACATTACTTCAATACAGTCCATACTCACGTTTCCCTAACATGTTCTCTATAGCTGCTTGCGTTTTTAAATCCAGGATTCAATTCACGTTTATGCATTATTGCATTTGGCTACTATGTCTCTTAGTCTTCATCGGTTTAACCCAAACACCTGCCTTACTCTGTATGGTACAAAGATCCTTTGTAGAATCCAAGCCAGTTGTCTTTCAGAATATTCCACATCTGGATTCATGTCACTGCTTCTTCTTAATTAGATTCCGGTCATTTCTGGCAGAGTGATATGCATACCTCCCACTTCATCACATCAAGAAGATGTAATGTCAGGTTTTGCATCAACAATGCTAAACTTGACCATGTGGTTAAAGTGGTAAGGCCAGATTTCTCCCTTGTGTACTTATAAATAATTGGGGGAAATACTTGAAGATCATGCAGGCATCCTTTTCCACCAGAATCTTTCATCCAGTGGTTTTAGCATCTGTGTTGATAATCCTTGCCTGAAATAAATATTATAGTGGTGATTAAAAATGATAATATTCTAATCCCGTTATTCTTTCTGTATATTTATTAGCTGTGATTTTTCAGTAGTGCCCTGCCCCCCTTTTTAATATCACTGTGGATTCATGAATCTTTTTAATTTTTTTATGTTATAATTCATTACCATCAGTCATTTTTATTCTCCATTTGTCTCTCTAGCTTTCTTGCATAAATGATGTTCCTCTCATCTCAGCCACAGTTTCAAAGAAGCCTTGGTTATAACTTTTTTAGTTTGCCATTTTTTTTTTGTCAGAGATAAGAATTAGCAAAAGCAGAAAGTCATGGTTTAATTTTTACAGTAGTATTTGCATTAAAATGCTTACCTACGTATTCATAAAGACTATAAGATAATTAACAAATTATCGAAACTAATACTTTCTTTTAAAGTGAGCTTCTAATCTTGTATGTCAGCTATACTTTAATAAAAAATAAATTTAATAAATAAATAAAGTTAGCTGCTGTAGGATAGTTAGATACACTATGTATTCCCCCACTGCATAAAATAAAGGTGTTAACTTTTTTCTTAGCTATACTTTTTTATGGACAGTATTGTTTCTCAGCTAGGTAGACTGAAGCGAACTGGTTTTTTAAAGCCTCATCACTTAAAAAAAATAAAATCTAACATGCTTGCTTTTCCCCTAAGCAATTAAGTGGCAGAGTTTTAATTCCTACAGAGTTAGTGTATAATGTTTCTTGCTGCAAAAGCATTTCTCAGGAATCTATTATTTGTCACTGTCTGACTGAAATTAGGTGATTTCCCAAGGTAAAATTTCTAATCTGAGGCAGAGTCTAAGCTAAAGCCTGGGGCTTTTTGTTCCTAGTCTTGTGTATCCTTTCTGCAGAGATCCCTGTCCTGTTCTAGGGGTTAAAAACACTAACTGTGGCTGAAGTTTAAAATATTCTTGACAACATAGCTTTAAAATATGTTAATAAATTTTGTTGCTTTTAATGCTAAACCTATTTTTATCAAAGTACTCATAGTATGAGTACCCCTCATTGATTTTCTAATCATAAAATAAATTCACATTAATTTTATGGTTGATGGAGGTTGTCTTTTGCATGAATCCTTAAATGATCTCAGTGTAATTTTTCAAAAGTGTTGTGATCTCTGTATTCAGTCCAAACCTTTCTACAAACGTGAGTGTTCAACTGCCTGCTAAGGTGTAGTTATCTCTCTATGTAAACAGTCCTGCCTGGGGGTCTGAAACACAACATATCTGAAACTGAGCTCCCTCTCTCACACCCCGATCCCCGCTTCCTCCTGGGCTCCTTTTCATGCCTCGTATACAGATTTCTCTGCTCTTCCAACTGTTCACTCAAGAAGTACTTGTTGAGCACTTCCTATGTGCCAGGCACTTTGCTGGGGCCCTGCCCTCTCCCAGTCCCACACTCTTGCCAAGTTGATATTTTAAGTAAATTTTTATATTATTATCACTAAAAAGTAATACATGCTCATTATAAAAACAAGTAGACATATATAAAGTATGTAGAAGAAAAGTAAAATCATCTATAATTCCACATCCTTTGAACTTTCATTTGATCTCAGATTATCAATGATATGATATAATTATCGGTAACACAAAAAATTGTGGAGATATATACACCAACCTGTGAATAGCTCTAAGCCTAGAAAGCAGAATAATGAGGAACCTTTCACTTTCGACATAATATAATTCAGCCATGTTTTAAATTTCAAAGAGTAGGTATTATTTTTTGTAAACAAACTATATATTATATATATATACATATATACACATATATTGCATCTTATAGAGCATGTGACATAACCTTATATCCATTTATATGTTTTAAACACATTTTTAAAAGTTTTTGTTTGAAAGTTTTCAGTTGTGTTGGTGATAATTGCCCCATTTATTACAGTTTGACATGTCCTCTAAATAATTCAGAATTGTTGAATTGGGGATAACTTATGTCTAATGACTTCACAAGCATCTATTTTTATTAACTAAAGTAAATATAATGACCAAATGATCACATATTTCTGGGTGTAAAATTAAACAAAAATATGACAATAGCATATTTCTTTAAAGTACGAAAATAGCAATTTTTCATATAGCTCTCAAACAAATAAAATTCAATTTGTGAAAAAAGCATGGTTTTCTTAACTTTTGATTTTAAATCATGGCTTAAAGTTGGTCATCAAAATTTTATTTGTCCAGGTAAGCAATAAAATCATATTCGTCCAGGTAAGCAATATTAACACCATAATGGGCCTTTTGTATTCCTATTTTCTGTTAATTCACCTTGCTATTTGGTTTATAAATATCCTTACTGTCCATAAAGTTATAGAAGAAAATGTTTACATAAAGAAAGTGAGGTTGGGGGAGATAGGGATTTTAGTCCCTTTGCAGATTTCTGAGCCCCCGTCACAGCAAACCAACTCTCACATGTGTACATTTGCTCACAGAACAGCATGTGTGTTGTGTTGTATCAGATACTGACCCCCAAAAGTTCTCTGGCTTCTGGAGCAAAGATGTTCACTGGTGATATACCATCAGTGTCAGTAGCCCTACACAGTCTTTTTTTATAGTTCGAATAGTTTGATTCACTGACTTTGTCAGCGTTACTGTAAAAATATTTCAAAATATATATACTACTGTGGTCATAAACACATTAGTTGCATCCTTTCTAGATACTAAAAACTTAAAAAATTATGTGAGAGGCAGACAGATACGGCTGGGCTTATAAGAAACAAAATTTGTATATTCTAGGAACCTTCACGGCTTAATTTCTCTGTGCCTTAATCTTCCTCAGCTGTAATGGGAATAATAACTAGTTCATCAAGTTGTTGAGAAACTTAATGTGATCATAACACATAAAGCACTCTGAATAGTTCCTAACGCATTAAACCTCAATAAATGCTCACTGACCCATAAATAAGATGGATTGATCCTGAATATAAATATCCATAGGAAAAGTCTATATCAATTGTAATCTAAAATAGAGCTAAAATGAACCCACATATGTTTGACATTCCTTCAAAAAGATAGCATATTAATTAACCAAATAAAGTTTTAAATGTTCTAAAGAAGGTTTATATCATGTTTTAGAAATAATCTCTTATAAGATCCTTGAAAATTTCCAAAAACCTTTGGGTCATAAATGTTTTGCTGCTGATACATTATCAGTATCAATATTCCTCATGGTCTTTTTAAAAAGTATGAATAGATATTAGGAAAAAAAATATTGCCAGAGGAGCCACCCTGGTGAGATGTGACTAATTCTTCAAAATATTCTATACACATAAATTGCATTATTTCTGAAGATATTTAATGTTAAATAAGGGTTTTCTTTACCAAGTAATTTACTTAGCACTGATACCTGATGTGCAGTATAAAAGTATTCTATTTATAAAAGAAAAGTGCCTTTTAAGTTATTAATTACATTTTCAGTGTAATTGAGTTTTTCTCTTGACTTACTCTATGGCAGCAGTTCTCAAAGTGTTGTTCAGGGACGCTGCAAGATTACACCTCCTTTCATAATTTTAGGAAAACACTGTTTGCTTTTGTCATACTCATGCTCCGTGAGTGTGCAGTGTTGTTTTCCAGGAGGTAGTGATATGTAGCAACACAGCAGGTTGAACACAGAAGTAGATATGAGAATCTGTCTTCTGTTGAGCAAGACATTAGGAGATTTGCAAAAAATGGAAAATAATCCTACTCTTCTTAAAATATTTTAATTTTGGAAAATATGCTTATTTTTTATAAAAATATATTATTTGCGTTAACCTGTATTAACTTTAATTATTATTTGTAAAGGGCTTAATACGTAAATATTTTGAAATTTTCTCCATGTTCATTTTTAAGTAATAAACCTCAATAGAAAGAACTCATCATAAACAAAGATCTTTGTTTTTATAATGTAAAGGATCCTGGGCCAAAAAGTTTGACAAACACTGTCCTTTAGAGTGTATTATCTTGTTCTCACTATCATGATAAACTCTGACTCTTTAATACATCATGTGCTTATTTATCTTTTATGCCCTAAAAGTTACAACTTTATTTTTTATCAAAATTATTATCCTAGATGTATATATTGGATATTCATTTTTATCGTAGACCTAAATAATTCATAACTATCTTAATTTAAAGGTTGCAAACACAAGAAAACAATATAATGTACAGATTTCTCGACTATCAGAAGAACTTTCAGCCCTTCAGATGGTATGTATGTTAAGACATATGAATATTATTTCATACGAATATTATTTATTTTAAAGGGCAAGGTACATATTGGGCATTAGTTCATTCAAAAAACATGATAAGAACTATGCTAGATACTAGAAAAACAGTGAAAATGAAGATGATCATGTTATCTATGGTCTTGGGACTTGTGGTGTAGCAGAAAAGATGGATGGTATTTATCACATTTTTCTATAATTACCTGTCTTTGACAAAGAATGCGCATGGTGCTATTGAGCGCCCAGCTACAGGTGCTACCGTACGCTGGGTTCACTTGGGAGACCACGGAGGAAGAAAAAGTATGTATGACAGTGGGAAGGAAGAAGGCAAGCCTCCGGAACGAAACGAGCCCTGGAGGGTGGAAAGGCAAAGAAGGGAAAGGAAAGAGTACTTGTGTGACTAGGGGTGGATTAAATATATAAATTTAACATGAAGATTTGATGAAATGGAATTTAATAGTCTTGCTTACCTAGAATTAAAAGTACAAGAATTTCCAAAAATTGGGAAGATGTCCGATTGATATTTAAGCACATCTGAAAGGAGGATCAGATCTTTTCCACATTCTACAAAGTCTGAGCGTGCATTTGTCATCGTGTACGGGTCCCGAGACCAATAGAACGAGAGACGGTGTTACTTTTTTGTTATTTAATGTCATTTGTTTTCATGATATAGGAACATTAAGTAAAATTGATGGGATGCAGTATAGCCAATTGGTCATGTCTAATTCTTCGTGGCTTTTCAATTCTACTTCCTCTTCTATCGCTTTACTATTTTGCTTTTTCTCTTACATAGACTGATTTAGCTATCAAACGATTAACAGCTTTGAGGAAGAAGGGTCCTACTTCAGTCCAGGATCATTAATGGGTTATAAACTCTGGAAGGGGACAACATTTATTCTTTCTGTTTTCCCAAAGGAACACACACTGTATGTGACCTGCAGGGAATTTTAAAATAACTGTTAGCCGTGTAACAACCAGAGCTATAGAACTCACCTTAGAGCAAAGAATATATAATTCCAGATTATTCCAATAGATGTTTCTTAGGATTTATAATAAAACAATTCTAATTCATAGCTAAGTGGATTTTTCTAAAAATATTAAATATTATCTGATATCAAATTGATTCCATGGGATAAACTGTACTAATTGAAAAGTGTTTAAATATTAAGCATTTAGAAATACTTTCAAAGGAAGACATGTTCAGCTACTTTAAAAAGCAGATTTTCTCAGGAAACTCAGGCTATAGTTTGAGGCAAAATACCTTGATTTCTATGCTTAAGTGCCAGTTTTACCACTTATGCTATAAAGATGAAATCAGGGAGGGAAATTAAGCATAGTTTAGCTAACTCAAATTAAATTATGTTTGCAAGAATGAGAAAAACTTATATTTTAGGTTACTGTGCAGATTTTTTTTTTTTTTGATAGTTTTAAGAAAAGGCTAGAGCCAGTCTATCTCAAGCCTCATGTCTCCCTGTGGAAAACAACACACACAGCCTTTATTCTCTCCTACATAATATACTTTCTCTAAGAATACTCAAGGTTTTAATTTGGCCAAATAGCAGAGGTTGTCGTTAATCTATAGTAAATGAGGAAGAAGATTGATTATAAATGCCCAAATTTATACAAGTAAAATGAAACATTTAGTATGATCTTTTTTTGATCCTGAAGTTTTTAAAAGTCTAATTTTTAATTTCCAAATCTATGGGCATTTAGACATCTTTTTTTATAAATGATATAAATGGTATTTTTTATTTTAAAAAATTACACATGTAATACATGAAACCACCAACTATAAAAAAAATATTTGAACAATATCAAAGTGTAGTGAATAAAAGTGACACCCCCTTTTTCATACTCTTTTCCCTGGCGTACCACTTCTTCCTCTTAGACACCACTACTGACAATTCAGTGTGTATCATTCAAGCATGTGGATGTGGGTGTTGATATAGAGAGAGCCATGGGGTTACAATGTTAGTTCCTTCACTAGAGAGAGAAAGGTCAGATCACATGAAGCCTCTTGGTTCTTCTGTCATTGAGTATTCATTTGACGTCAGCAGTAGCAAAAAAAAAGAAAACATAAATCATTTAAGTGGATGAGTGGCTCAATACCAAGCACATCAGATGCTGTTATACTAGCTCATTTAGGCATCTTTTCATTGTTGCTTTCTAATCTACTTAAATAGAGGCCACAGATCATGGTCTATATGATATTGATTCTTAATATTTGTTGTGACTTTATGGTACACTATGTAATATGATTCTGCAAATACTCTGAGTACTTGAAAAAATACGTACTATCATTTGGTCATATCTTCCTCCAAAGTTAGGAATTTCAGTGGTGGTTAATAGCAAATATCCATGAAAACCTATTAGTTATAATTTTAAATGTTTGTTTTAATACAAACATTTCTAATAGAATTAGTATATTTATCTATAAAGGTTTCAACTTTTCTGTCTCATTTTAACTTTGTTTCAGATTAACTAAATATTCTTTTAGCCACTCTCATTTGGCAATGAAATTGTGAACTGGATGGAGAGAGTTGTATAGCATATTTATAACATACCTTTCTATATGCCACTTACAGATCCAGGAGTGTGACCCAACCTTGTTATTAACATCTACATTAAAAAAACGTATGGGAATCATATTGGTAGATTTAGAAAAAACATTTGACAATAACCAATACCCATTCATGATAAAAACTTTAGCAAACTAGGAACAGAGGGGAACTTGTTCAACTTGATAAAGAGTGTCTTCAAAAAACCTACAGCTGTAAACCTGAAAGCTTCCTCACAAAGATCAGAAGTGAGGCAAGGATGTCCCCTCTCACCACTGCTTTTCAACATCATACTGGAAGTACTTGCTAATGCAGCTTGATCATAAATGAATGAATGAATGAATGAATGAATGAATGAATGAATAGGAGGAAAGAAAAGGTATGCAGATTGGGAAGGAAGAAATTTGCTTGCAGATGAATGGTTGTCTAGGTAGGAAATCCAAAAGAATCAACAAAGAGACCCTAGAACAAAGAAGTTATTAGAGTAAGGTTGCAGGATACGAAGTTAATATGCAAAAGTCAGTTTCTTTCTTATATACCAACAACGAACAAGTGGAATTTGAAATTAAAAATAATGCCATTTATGTTAGCACCCAAAAATTAAGTACTTAGGTATAAACCTAACAAACTATACAAGAACTATATGAGGGGAATCACTCTGATGAAAGATATCAAAGAATAATAAATGAAGAGATAGCCAGTGTTCATAGATAGGAAAACTCAGTATTGTCAGCATGCCAATTCTTCCCAACTTGCTTGTCTAGAAAATGGAATATTATTCAGCAATAAAAACAAATGAGCTATCAAGCCTTGAAAAGCATGGAGGAAACTTTAAAGCACATTACTAAGTGAAAGATGTTAGTCTGAAAAGGCTATGCCCTATATGATTCCAAGTATATGACATTCTGGTAAAGGCAAAACTATGAAGACAGTAATGAGGTCAATGAGGAGAGAAGGATGAAAAGGCGTAGGCAAAGCATAGAGGATTTTTAGGACAGTGAAACTACACTGTATGGTACTATAATGGTGGAAAAATGTCATTATAAATTTATACAAACCCATAGCATGTACAGCACCAAGAGTGAATTCTAATGTAAACTGTGGACTTTGGGTGATACTGTTGTATCAGTGCAGATTCATCACTTGTAACAAAATGCACCACTACAGCCGGGGATGTTGGTGATGGGTGAGGCTATGCATGTGTAGGGGCAGGAATTACATGGGAAATCTCTGTAACTTCCACTCAATTTTGCTGAGAATCTAAAACTTCTCTAAGAAATAGTGTCTTAAAAAAATCACTCAGGATGAGTTCTAAACATAGGAGAAATCCCAAATTTCACACCATAAAACTATCTCTTACATAGATTAGCAATATGTGTAACATTAAAGTTTAGTTTTTTATACACTAATAGTTCTGTCTTAATAAAAGATAAGTTTAGATTAATTACAAAGTAGTTTCATCCAAAGCATAATTTACAATTTGTAGAAAATATCACATCCATTCTTAAAAGTAAGTCAATAAAAATAAATAACTGTGAAGAACCAGTCATTGTAATGATCAGTTGTTTTTAGTTTTAGTTTTGTTTGCATTGGCTGTTTATAAGTTTTGCCAAAAAAAATAATAATAATAACTTTTAGAATTTATATTCCTACGCTAGTTTCAGGACAAAGATTATCCTCAAGATGCTGGGCCTCTGTCTAGTTCTGTGTTTCCTTTTAAAATATGTCATAAGAGTATATTAAAAGAAAAAATATATAGTGTGAGAAAGGGGTCTCATTTATTTATTTTTCTCTCTGGAATCCCTCCACTTCTATTACCTACCTAATTTGTTTACTTAGAACTCCTTGTCATTCTGTACTGGAGGTGATTTCTGAAATCCTAGGATAGGTAACTCTTTGAAGAGTGAGGGGTTTTTTGTTTGCTTTTGATTTTTTTTTAATCAATGCGGTCTTGCTGTACAGATAAATGTATGTAAATGTGGTATTCCTGTTATGAACAAATCATTCTACTCTATTTTTACTCGTTTTCTTAAGGATTTACAAATATAGTTATTTACAATATGACTTGAATTTATAGGAGTGTGCTGAAAAACAAGGCCAAATTGAACGAGCCATTAGGGAGAAAAAAGCAGTGGAAGAAGAACTAGAAAAGGTAAAAAGAAAAAGGAAAAAAATAACTGCCTAAAACCCAACTGCAAATATTCAAAATTCTGTCTGCTTCCATCACACTGTCTACTAGCAACCCCTATATTATAAGTATTCTCCTGGTGAGTGTTTTTATTTGCTTGGACTGTATTCAGAATCTGCTTTTAAATACTGGCATTGCCTGCATAAATTTCTTCCCAAGAGTGGCCACTTTATTTGAACTTTTTATTCAAAGGTACAAATTTTATGAAATAGCTATATTCCTTGCTTAAACCTCATTCCAATAATATTTTGTCTGTCTTCTCTTTTTAAATTTTATGCCAACTCTGAATTTAGGTCATCTATGAATATAACAAGTATATTTAGCTAAAAAATTATAATACTACAGTGATGTACAGATTTTTATTTCATAGGGAAAATATTTACCCCAATGATATTTGAGAACAAAATATTGTGAGACGTCTATAGTTTAAAGTTTTTTCTTACTTAGATAACTTTTTTTTTGGTGGTAAATATTCTACTCTCTGAGAGTGCCTTGTGGACAAGGGGGAGACTAGATTTGATTCAGCACATACTTTTAGGTACTGCATTGGGAACTGTCGTAGAAAGGTTAAATAATTTGCTCAGTGTTAAAAAATAGTAAATGATAGAGTCAAAGTTTGATTTTTTTCAAAAGAGATCTATGAAGCATAAAAAGCATGTGATATATCTATGCTCTTGATATAAAAAGATCATAATAACATCAGATAGTAATTTACAAAGCATAGCATTGTATAATCCCATTTGTAGGGGTTATAAAATAGAAGTGTACGTGGTCATGTTCAATGTAGGACCTTCATGGTCACCACTGTCCTTCAAGGTTGGTGCCTTCTCAGTTTCCATCAGATGTGTCCATTTAGATTACTACCTGCTGCGCATCAGGGCTTGGGATGAATTTTTAATGTCACATAGCATAGGTTAAGGAATAGGCTTTACTGAGGAAATTTAAACTTACAAGGCTAAAAGCAACAGGTAAAGAGAAGGCACAGGCAAGTACTGCAGGGTAAGTGTTTTAGTAGCAGAGCGTTGATGTGCTGATAGTCTGTCTTATAGAGCAGGAGTGACAAAGGAGCCTTGTCATTGGGAGAAGACACAGGTTCCTTTGTCCAGGCAGTCTGGGTTTGATAGGTAGCTGTGTGTAGGACTGAAAATGTGAACTGCCTAGCACTTGGAGACCTTGCGGTTCTCAGGAAGTTACAGCCTCTGTGTTGCGGGAGAGGAGTCAGTCTCATGGGAAGCTGAGCTTGGGTACAGCCACTCCTGCTGGGTAGGGGGAACTGCCACTCCAGCCCGATCATTGTCGAGTTAACCCGGACTAGGATTGTGGAGTCACTTTCAGGTAGTTCTGCTCATTGCACCCCAGAATGCATTGCACCCCAGAATGCATCCGTGTTTTCGAATATGAAATGTAGTATTGATGTGAGGGATATTCATCCAAGAATCGAAGCAGTTATCTCTAAGTGGTGATAGAGTACTTGTTCCTTACTTCAGCTATTTTACATGTCTTTTTAAAATACTAAAACTATTTAAATAATTTACATGAGCAAGGATAATTTCAAAAAATACACAATTATTATTTTATAAGTCAATTTTTAACATCACATTTTATAAATGCGAAACAACCAAAATTACTTATTGATGTGTTTTAATATGTTATGGTGGAAACCGATGAACACACGATCGTGGATTTTGATTTCTTCTCAGTGATTTCAATTTTTTAACCTATAATTTCTTAAGACAGTTCTCTTCTGTAAGGTAATATACATATAAGCCTCTTCTGCAGGTTTACCATGAAGGCAGAGTAAATGAAAGTGATTGCAGAAAACTGGAAGAAATGCACCAAAGATGCCTGGTTGCAGAGCGATCCAATGATGATCTTCAGCTAAGACTTAAGACAGCAGAAAATAAAATAAAACAACTTGAAATAAAGTAAGATGTACTTTAGGATTTTTCTATGATGACATTTTCAGAATTAATACAATTTTTGACAGATTCTTTACTTTTTTATAGGCATTATAATTATATCTTATGTTAAAAATAACTTTAGCACAAAATAGATTTTTTTCAAGATCATTTATTTCTGAAGACTAATTTCTATAGGAAGATAATATTTAATAGTGCTATACCATTTTATTTTAAATTTCTCCTTTCTGGCAGTTAAATAGGATGCCTATACGTGGTGTCATTTACCTTGTTTCTCTGTCCCATGCAGTTCCTAAAAACTGGTAATTAAATCAAGAGGCTTGATAAGATCCAGTTTCTTTTTTTCTTTTTCTTTTTGGTAAGAATTATTCATAGGTGGTGATATTTTGGACTTCTCTTTAGAGACACATAATGTGTGTTTGTTTCTGATCTTAGCATCTTTCTGATTTTAGCATCCTTTGATGATCATTGCTAGATTCATCATTTTATTAGACACTTTGTTAGCCGAAGTTGAGATGGAAAAGAAAAATCTACAGATATTATGGGAAATGAGAGCCTTATATATTTCCTGTGACACCTGTTGACCAGGGGATATTGACAGTATTTGATTTTCTGAGATTGAAAAGATAAAAATTTAAAATAAGAAGAATAAAAGTTAGCAGTGTAGTGAAGCAATATACATGTTTGGAGGTTGTATCACCCAATAAGCCATTGTAGAGAAAGTTTAAGAAATATAACCTATTTAAACTATTAAGTAAGAAGTTTATAGAATTAGAAGTTTATAAAAACTATTTCTAAGACATATATGAAGTAGGTCTTATAATCTGGGAATATGGTCAGCTAATGTCTTTTCGTTAGTTAATGAAGTAGTGGAGTTTTAATTATTTCCTACTTCGCCTCTCTTACCATCGGCTTTAGTTCGTCCTCTTGAAGACCTCTTGACATAATGATTCTCAATGTTAGTAAAAATTTGAAAGAGATTTCACATAGATTTCCTAGGTGAATGATAACACTTCAGTTTATCTCTTCTTAGTTAAGATTGCTAAATAGAATGTATTTGCCTGGCATAACATAACATTGTGACATCACATATTTTAAGTCTACAGTGGAGAGAAATGGCTCAGAACGAAGAAAACAAAAGTCTATACTGTAAAATATACAGACTTCTCGACTTCTACTACTTATCACTAAATTTAAGTTTCTTTTGTTTTTTTTTTTAATCAGTTCCTCAGAAGAGATATCACGTTGTCAAGAGATGGTTCAGAAACTTCAGAATGTGTTGGAGTCCGAGAGAGAGAATCTACAGTGGAGAGAAATGGCTCAGAACGAAGAAAACAAAAGTCTATACTGTAAAATATACAGACTTCTCGACTTCTACTACTTATCACTAAATTTAAGTTTCTTTTGTTTTTTTTTTTAATCAGTTCCTCAGAAGAGATATCACGTTGTCAAGAGATGGTTCAGAAACTTCAGAATGTGTTGGAGTCCGAGAGAGAGAACTGTGGATTTGTCAGTGAACAGAGGCTAAAACTTCAG